>NC_057800.1:138036602-138180082 GCF_018294505.1 Triticum aestivum | reverse complement strand
GACGGTGGGGAGTGTTTTCGGGGCAGGCAGGGTGGTGCACCGCCGGCCGCGGGCGGCGGGGGGCTGTTGTTTGGCCGGTGGTGGCTGGCGGCTTGGGGGGTGGAGCTTGAAGATGAACCGCAGGCCCTTGATTTCGTATCAAACGGCTGCAAAATCGACTGACCAGAGATGAAAAAGTCAGTCCACCGACGTGTAGCCTCACCTTGCTAGTGCGTTCAGTTTCGACAGCAAAATTCAGTTTCGACACTTAAGTTCAGTTTTGACAGTTAAGTTCAGTTTCGACAGTTAAGTTTAGTTTTGATAGTTAAGTTCAGAGATGAGCGGCTGATGTATTTTACATCTAGCACTTTGTGGTTATGTATTTTATGTCATGTTGTGATGCCGTCGATTCAATCGTACAGTAATCATGCATGCAAATGTGTACGACCAAGATCTAGGACTCACGGGAAGATATCACAACACAACTCTAGACACAAATTAAAATAATACAAGCTTTATATTACAAGCCATGGGCCTCGAGGGCTCGAATACATAAGCTCGAATACAAAAGAGTCAGCGGAAGCAACAATATCTGAGTACAGACATAAGTTAGACAAGTTTGCCTTAAGAAGGCTAGCACAAAAGCATCTACGATCGAAAAGGCAAGGCCTCCTGCCTGGGAGCCTCCTAACTACTCCTGTTCATTGGCGTCCTTCATGTAGTAGTAGGCACCCTTGGGGTTGTGGTAGTCGTCGTCAAAGGTGGCGTCTGGATCCTGGGCTCCGACATCTCTGGTTGCATCAACCGGAAAGAAGAAGAAAGGGGAAAAGGGGGAGCAAAGCAACCGTGAGTACTCATCCAAAGTACTCGCAAGCAAGGATCTACACTACATATGCAACATTATCAAAGAGGGGTTGTATATGTGGACTGGGCTGCAGAAATGCCAGAATAGAGAGAAGGCCTAGTCCTATCGAAGACTAGCATCTTCTGGAAACCACCATCTTGCAGCAAACAGGAGGGAGTAGAGTAGCATAAAGTAAAGTAGTAGTAGTGTTATCAACCTCGGCCAGAGATCCTTTCTCGACTCCCTGCGAGAAAGAAATCCCAGAGCCATACTATCCAATTATCATCACAATCCAATTCTCATCACCATCCAATTCTCATCACAAGTATCCAGTTCTAGTTGTATCGATCGGGATACAACTCCAAGTGTCCGTTACCGTAGGACAGGCTATCGATAGATGTTTTCTTCCCTGCAGGGGTGCACCAACTTACCCACCACGCTCGATTAACTCCGGCCGGACACACTTTCCTGGGTCATGCCCGGCCTCGGCCAAACAATACGCCGCAACCCGACCTAGGCTTAATAGAGAGGCCAGCACGCCGGACTAAACCTATGCCCCCAGGGGTCATGGGCCATCTCCCCGGGAACTCCTGCACGTTGCGAGGGCGGCCGGTGAGCAGACCTAGCTACCTCCTTAAAAAGGCAGGTGCTTACCAGTCCAACCCGGCGCGCGCCGCTCAGTCGCTGACGTCTATTAAGCTTCGGCTGATGTATACGACGCAGAACGCCCATACTATGCCCACGTGATGGTTAGTGCTATCAGGCCAGAGGCCCCTCGGATCAAATATCCAAATCGTAGTGGATTAGGAACGCGCGGTAACAAGCAGAGACTCACGAAAGATGTGACCCCGTTGCCCCGTCTCGAGGACTTGCGGCAAGGGCTAGAATGCCCGGCCACGCCTCGTAATTATCTCTCGGGCACCTTCCAGGTCAACCCGACTCCACATCACTCGCAATTATGCTCGCGCGGGTACCCCTCAGGGTCGACCCGTCTTTAGTAACATGGTTCAGTGTAAGTCATAGTAACCATAGTAACTGTGTGTCCAAACATCAAGGGGAAAACCCGAGGAATCACCCCCGGTGAATTCCACTCGATGTAATCATCAAGGTGAACGTAAGAGGATTCACCCTCGAGGTCCACACTTGAGGGGTTGCACGACAGAGTCGTATCGGAAGTGGTTAAAGAGGAAATCACCCTCGATGACCATGACCGAATAACTACACTACAGGGTTAACATCTGAAGTGCTGTAGAGGTCTCACCCTCGGCACTCGATAGTAACCCAGTAGAGTCGAGAAACTAAGAGTAAAGTGATGTGCGGTGCCGGGGCCTGGTCTTCGATCCCGTTGATCGGGTCTTCTGATAATCCAGCGGGGTAGTCGGGACAAGGCGGGGGTCACTAATGGATCTCTAACCAACCTATACTAAGCAGTTTAGGATAAGCAAGTAAGGTAACAATAAGCAGGTAACAAAAGCAGGCTATGCATCAGATTAGGAGCAAACAATAACAGTAGCAAAATCTAATGCAGGCAAGAGAGAATGGAATGGGTAATATAGGGATGATCAAAGGGCGGGCTTGCCTGGTTGCTCAGACAAGAAGAAGGGGTCGTCGTCGACGTAGTTGATCACAGCGGCATCAGCGGCGGTCTCGGGGTCTACCGGAGAGAAGAGGGGGAAGAAACAGTAAATACAGGCAAACATATGCACAACATGATTACAAGCGGGGCTAGAGGTATTCTAACGCAGTGCTAGGCTTTACTGGCGATGGGAGAAACATCCGGGAAAGTTTTCCCGGTCCCGGATGTCTATCAGACAAATGAACCAGAGGGGAAAGGTTGCATGTTTTCTATGCTAGGGACGTGTGACAGACGAACGGAGGGCGTATCCGGATTCGTCTCGTCCTTATGAGCAACTTTCATGTAGAAAACATTTTCATCTGAGCTACGGTTTATTTTCTATTATTTTTCAAAGTTTTATTTATATATAGGAATTAATTTTAATCCAAAAACAAATGCGAAAAAGCTAAGTGCACACAGCATCGTGTACACAAAAGTGTACACAAGTTGACAAGTGGGTCCAGGAGGGGCTGAGTCAGCAACCCAGTCATCAGTCAACAGTTGACTGTTGACTAGTCAAACTGACTAGTGGGGCCGTGCATAAGTGACACATACTTTAATAGTTTTTTTATTAAAATAAGTTATTGCCTTAGATTAAGTTAGTGGCCTTGGGCCCACGGGTCAGTGAGCGGTTAAGGAGTGGGTTAGTGTCAGGGAGGGGGGGGTTATCCCCACTAACCGAATAGGGGCTGGCCCAGGCAGAGGCCGATGGCTTCGCCGGCTGGGCTCGCGCGGGCACAAGGCGCCGGCAGCCACGGCGCAGCCGGCCGGAGTAGCGGTAGGGCTTGCCGAGGGCGGCGAGTGCGAGGCCATGGCCATCAGCGGCCGGCCGAAGTAGGACGGCGGGTGCGCGGCCTTCGGCGCGGACGCGGCCACGGCCTGCAGCGCGCGGGGGGGGGGGTGGCTGTGGTGGCCGGCGGCAGTGGCACGGGAGGAGAAGCAGGGGGCGAGCGGGGCAAGGCGGGCGAGCCGCGGGGTGGCCAGGGCGCGGCCGGCAACCGCGTTGGGCGCGGTGGACACGCGACAGGAGCGGCGAGGATGCTCGGGGAGCCGGCCTCCGTCCATGGCGAACAGCAACGCGCGGGGGCATCTATGGCAACCAATCGAGAGAAGGAACAAGGGGGAGGTGAAGGGGGAACAGGCAGGGCTCACTGGGAGGTCGTGTACGAGCTCGGGGAAGCCAGCGGTGGGGCGGAGCAGGGCGAATCGACAGCGGCGGCCGTCGGTGCAGAAGTTCGAGGATGAGCTCGATGGCGGCGATTCGGTGCGGATCCACTCGATTTGATGCACGGGATGGACGAAGTTGACGGTGGCTGTTCTCCTGGTCGTGGTCTCAGGGCTTGGGGAGGCCGGTGGCCGCGTCTGTGGAGGCGGCATGGCGACGATGTCGCTCGGGCGGGGCGAGCAGAGGAGGTCGCAGCACGGGGGAGAGGAAGGAGAGGCGGCTAGGGTTCGCCCGGGGGAAAGAGGGGGGGCTTGGGGTGCCCTTGTAGCCATCGGGAAGGCGGGGATGGCCGCCACGCACGACATGGCCGGCGGATGGGCGCCACAATCCCCTGTCTCCCTGTAGCAGGTTGAAGGAGAGGGGAGGTGGGCTGGGCCGGCCATTTGGCTAGTTGGGCCAAAGTGCCAAGTAGAATAGGCCCTTCTCTTTTTATTTTATTTTTACTCTGTTGCAGAATCTGTTTGCAATATTTTGAGCTGCCAATTGGTCTTTGTAAAAATGTGGAACTTGGCCACATAAATACATTACAATATTTGGCACTACAACAAAAAGTTTGAGAGGAGTTTGAATTGATTTGGATTTTTCACAAATGGAAAAGTATAAGAAAAAGTTGATTTGGAACTGTTTTAATTTCCAAGGGAAATTAAATATCTCAAATGATGTTGAATCATCCATGACAATTAGTTAGCGAATATTTTCAACCCATCAAACATTTTTACTTGATAGCTCGAAGAAATAAGAATTTGACTTGTTTTCGGAATTTGAATTTGACCTGTGTCTGAAACAAGTGAGGTTTAGCAAGAGTAACAGTGGTGACAAGGCATCATTAATAGAGGATTACTGTAGCTTAATTATCCGGGCATCACAATTCTCCTCCACCACAAGAAATCTCGTCCCGAGATTTAAGGGGTAGAGTAAGGGGGAAAGACTCGGAAAGGACGAAGCTCAACACAAGATATGTACCTGTGGCTATCTCGACAAACGTGGCATAGAGGCATCTCTCGAGTTAAAATTCAAGAAATTCATCGAGAGCAAGGTAAGGAGGAGCAATAAGAAGCTTCAACCGGGTAGGCAATCGTTTGATGTCTGAAACAGAGGGTTAAAGGGGTTCAAAGCATCGAGAATAAGTATTGCATCTGATACCATAATAGATCCCTAGGAAGGGGGCTCGTGATTTACATACGAATCCAAGTGTGAGGATTAATTTTGGAAGACAGGGATGTACAGGAGAGTCAGGTTTCGATTCTGTGGAACTATGGGTTATGGGCCCATCATGTGGATTAAAAGCAGGAAGGGTGCTAACATTTGCACGGTCATGATAGCAAGGCAGGTCAGAGGATAGCATGTCAGTCATGTTGGCAACAACATTGGTATCAAGGGCGAGGGACGAAGAGAACCATTTTCCTGCTCGTTAAGATGAGGCGGACCAATGGGCAAAGTTCTCGTCCATCGGCGGCTACCAGAATGTCATCAACAATAGTAACAAGGTCTTACTGACCAATTGTACACTGAGGTGTTTACATAAGCCGGGAACTATTACTGCTTAGGACATATGGATCACAAGATAGGTTAAACAAAACAATGGAAAGGAATATGTGATTATTATGATAATCAGACCAATGGAGAGGAAAGATGTTTATACCCAAGTATTAGAGTATAACTTTCCCAAAGAAAGGCAGAGCATGATTGGACTCCAAGTATTAAACCGTTTAGACAAAGGGGTAAGGAATTTATGAGGTTTACACATACAATGGTGATTGGATAATTGATCAAGATTAGTTAGCATTGTGCTCCCAAAGTTCTTGTTGATGATCGGAGTACCCCACACATGTTTCGGGATAGTGTTGACATGGTCATCAGGGAAAGGTCGGACTTCAGATACACAAAGGATCCATCGGAAACAACTTAGAAAATAAGTCATACAATTTCAGCAAAGAAAAGATGAGGGTGTGGCCGACGGGCTCAGCAACAACCCATCGACATGTCAAAAAGGGTGTATTACCAAAATTATGTGAACAAGTTTGTGTTGGGGAAGGCAAGAATGTTGTCGATGATAACTTAAATCATCGAGGGGCAAGGATTGTATTTCTCATCATGAATTCGATTGATATCCTGGAAGAGCTCAGAATGTTGGTGATGATCATGAAACATTTGTCGAGAGATTTCATGAAGATGTAATCAATCGGCGATGACATCAAGTCAAAGGAATGATGAAGCGAAAGGTTATTGGAACCACGGGTGCGACACAAACTCGAAATTAAGCTTGCTATTCAAGAAAAATGATATGACGAGGAAAGTCGATGTAGGCTTAGCTCATCGTCAAAAATTGTGCTCCGGGAAGAAGAATCAGGTAGCACAGTTAAAAGTTGACATGATAGAAAAATATAGCCGATCAGGCTAGGAATGATGTTATGGGGTATAAAACTTCCCAATATCAGATACTAGGTGTAATGCCGGAAGGTAAGTCGGAGTAGAGGTTGGACGGGGGAATGATTTGCAGAGGATAGGTATTTTAACTTATCCGGTAAATGGAATCAAGGAGGAAATATGGTCGGAACCACGATTGTAAAGGATCAATTCATAGATACAAGCTGAGCTTGTACCAAAGAAATAATTATTTCATGAGCAGCTTCCATGATAAGTTCTACATCGGTTCCATGGGCATGAACACAAAGGTTCAAGGTCGACTCCCACTTCTTCAATAGATAACCTTTCATTCACTCCTCGTTTTCGAAGAATTTGTAGTGCATAGGATTTATCTGGCGAAGTACCAGAAGAGTAAGACTCGTGAGAACTCTCGGGTTCCCACGGATTATGGAAGGCATAAGTTCAACCCATCAGGGCATTTTAGGAACCTATTCCACAATGCCAAGAGTAAATAACACAAGCTCGAAGGCAGAGCATGGTTGAGAAGGCAGAGAATACAATTTACCAAAGGCAATATGTATCAGAGGAAGAGGGCACAAAATTTTGAATATGAAGGAAACTGCCGGATAATAATCCAACAAAGGACTCAGCGGTCCTTAATGGATCTGATGTGAGTATCAGTACTCAATCAGAAGAAGGAAAGAATGCAAAGGCATTCGATTATAGAAACATCTGAATAATTTGATGCTTGAGTACAAGGAGTCACGGATTCAAGACGAAGGATCAGGAGCAGAGGCTCTGATCAAAAGATGAGTAAGTTGAATAGACTTAGAGGTGCACCCGATCAAATCTAGATTGGGCAAGAACCATCCCATATCCAGAGTGATGTCGGAGCCGGAAAGAAAATTTCCAAGGGTTAATTGATGATTGCGAGTATTCTCTCACACGTTAAATCCATAGGAATAGAATGACAATCACAATAAATTTAAAGAATATTGCTAGACATATGGAATTAATCCTATTGCAAGCAGGCAAGGAGAATCAAGAGTAATAGGCTGCAGAGGATTTTTTTTGAAGATTGAATAGTATTTGAAGACTTTTGTGAAACACATGAGCAACTGGGGATGGCGGATACTCGGTAAGTGCGAGGAATTATCCGTAGGGGTATTCATGTGGCAAAGTACTGTAAGTCAGTAAGCACAAAATATTCTCGGAACAATAGAGAGGATTTTCGTCGTATCTTGTAATAACAAGACCAACGGGGAAATGATTATATGAATGACACGTGTACGTGGTCACCCATAGGGGTTTATTGATGGAAAGGAATTGCAAAAGCGATGGGCACAAGGGTCTCAGAAAAACATCGACAAGTATCTTCATAATCTTCAAGTGACGCACGCAATCATATGGAATGAGCGGCTCTCCGGGGGGATGTGTTTACGAGAGCCTAATGTTAGAGTTTGCAAAAACATTTAACCCGAATAGAAGAGAGATCAGAGTCCCAGAATAAAGATCAAGAAGTAAAAGATCCAAATACCACCCAATGGCGACGTGGGCCCATAAGACACACAGCCATGTCAGTAAAAGTTTTGTAGTGACTAGACTCAACTTCGGCCAAGGAGTTAGAAAGGGGGCTACCTACAGGCAGTTGGCTCTGATACCAACTTGTGACGCCCTCGATGCAATCGTACAGTAATCATGCACGCAAATGTGTACGACCAAGATCAAGGACTCACGGGAAGATATCACAACACAACTCTAGAAACAAATTAAAATAATACAAGCTTTATATTACAAGCCATGGGCCTCGAGGGCTCGAATACATAAGCTCGAATACACAAGAGTCAGCGGAAGCAACAATATCTGAGTACAGACATAAGTTAGACAAGTTTGCCTTAAGAAGGCTAGCACAAAAGCATCTACGATCGAAAAGGCAAGGCCTCCTGCCTGGGAGCCTCCTAACTACTCCTGGTCGTTAGCGTCCTTCACGTAGTAGTAGGCACCCTTGGGGTTGTGGTAGTCGTCGTCAAAGGTGGCGTCTGGATCCTGGGCTCCGACATCTCTGGTTGCATCAACCAGAAAGAAGAAGAAAGGGGGAAAAGGGGGAGCAAAGCAACCGTGAGTACTCATCCAAAGTACTCGCAAGCAAGGATCTACACTACATATGCAACATTATCAAAGAGGGGTTGTATATGTGGACTGGGCTGCAGAAATGCCAGAATAGAGAGAAGGCCTAGTCCCATCTAAGACTAGCATCTTCTGGAAACAACCATCTTGCAGCAAACAAGAGGGTGTAGAGTAGCATAAAGTAAAGTGGTAGTAGTGTTATCAACCTCGTCCAGAGATCCTTTCTCGACTCCCTGCGAGAAAGAAGTCCCAGAGCCATACTATCCAGTTATCGTCACAATCCATTTCTCATCACCATCCAATTCTCATCACAAGTATCCAGTTCTAGTTGTATCGATCGGGATACAACTCCAAGTGTCCGTTACCGTAGGACAGGCTATCGATAGATGTTTTCTTCCCTGCAGGGGTGCACCAACTTACCCACCACGCTCGCTTAACTCCAGCCGGACACACTTTCCTGGGTCATGCCCGGCCTCGGCCAAACAATACGCCGCAACCCGACCTAGGCTTAATAGAGAGGCCAGCACGCCGGACTAAACCTATGCCCCCAGGGGTCATGGGCCATCTCCCCGGGAACTCCTGCACGTTGCGAGGGCGGCCGGTGAGCAGACCTAGCTACCTCCTTCAACAAGGCAGGCGCTTAGGCAGTCCAACCCGGCGCGCGCCGCTCAGTCGCTGACGTCTATTAAGCTTCGGCTGATGTATACGACGCAGAACGCCCATACTATGCCCACGTGATGGTTAGTGCTATCAGGCCAGAGGCCCCTCGGATCAAATATCCAAATCGTAGTGGATTAGGAACACGCGGTAACAAGCAGAGACTCACGAAAGATGTGACCCCATTGCCCTGTCTCGAGGACTTGCGGCAAGGACTAGGAATGCCCGGCCACGCCTCGTAATTATCTTGCGGGCACCCTCCAGGTCAACCCGTCTCCACATCACTCGCAAATATGCTCACGCGGGTACCCCTCAGGGTCGACCCGTCTTTAGTAACATGGTTCAGTGTAAAGTCATAGTAACCATAGTAACTGTGTGTCTAAACATCAAGGGGAAAACCCGAGGAATCACCCCCGGTGAATTCCACTCGATGTAATCATCAAGGTGAACGTAAGAGGATTCACCCTCGAGGTCCACACTTGAGGGGTTGCACGACAGAGTCGTATCGGAAGTGGTTAAAGAGGAAATCACCCTCGACGACCATGACCGAATAACTACACTACAGGGTTAACATCTGAAGTGCTGTAGAGGTCTCACCATCGGCACTCGATAGTAACCCAGTAGAGTCGAGCAACTAAGGGTAAAGTGATGTGCGGTGTCGGGGCCTTGTCTTCGATGCCGTTGATCGGGTCTTCTGATAATCCAACGGGGCAGTCAGGACAAGGCGGGGGTCACTGATGGATCTCTAACCAACCTATACTAAGCAGTTTAGGATAAGCAGGTAAGGTAACAATAAGCAGGTTACAAAAGCAGGCTATGCGTCAGATTAGGAGCAAACAATAACAGTAGCAAAATCTAATGCAGGCAAGAGAGAATGGAATGGGTAATATCGGGATGATCAAAGGGGGGGCTTGCCTGGTTGCTCAGACAAGAAGAAGGGGTCGTCGTCGACGTAGTTGATCACAGCGGCATCAGCGGCGGTCTCGGGGTCTACCGGAGAGAAGAGGGGGAAGAAACAGTAAATACAGGCAAACATATGCACAACATGATTACAAGCGGGGCTAGAGGTATTCGAACGCAGTGCTAGGCTTTACTGGCGATGGGAGAAACATCCGAGAAAGTTTTCCCGGTCCCAGATGTCTATCAGACAAATGAACCAGAGGGGAAAGGTTGCATGTTTTCTATGCTAGGGACGTGTGACAGACGAACGGAGGGTGTATCCGGATTCGTCTCGTCGTTCTGAGCAACTTTCATGTAGAAAACATGTTCATCTGAGCTATGGTTTATTTTCTATTATTTTTCAAAGTTTTATTTATATATAGGAATTAATTTTAATCCAAAAACAAATGCGAAAAAGCTAAGTGCACACAGCACCGTGTACACAAAAGTGTACACAGGTTGACAAGTGGGTCTAGGAGGGGCTGAGTCAGCAGCCCAGTCAGCAGTCAACAATTGACTGTTGACTAGTCAAACTGACTGGTGGGGCCGTGCTTAAGTGACACATACTTTAATAGTTTTTTTATTAAAATAAGTTATTGCCTCAGATTAAGTTAGTGGCATTGGGCCCACGGGTCAGTGAGCGGTTAGGGAGTGGGTTAGTGTCAGGGAGGGGGGGTTATCCCCACTAACCGAATAGGGGCCGGCCCAGACAGAGGCCGGTGGCTTCGCCGGCTGGGCTCGCGCGGGCACAAGGCGCCGGCAGCCACGTCGCAGCCGGCCGGACTAGCGGTAGGGCTAGCCAAGGGCGGCGAGTGCGAGGCCATGGCCATCAGCGGCCGGTCGGAGTAGGAGGGCGGGTGCGCGGCCTCCGGCGCGGACGCGGCCACGGCCTGCAGCGCGCAGGGGGGGTGGCTGTCGTGGCCGATGGCAGTGGCACGGGAGGAGAAGCAGGGGGCGAGTGGGGCAAGGCGGGCGAGCCGCGGGGTGGCCAGGGCGCGGCCGGCAGCCGCGTTGGGCGCGGTGGACGCGCGACAGCAGCGGCGAGCATGCTCGGGGAGCCGGCCTCCGTCCATGGCGAACAGCAACGCGCGGGGGCATCTATGGCAACCAATCGAGAGAAGGAACAAGGGGGAGGTGAAGGGGGAACAGGCAGGGCTCACTGGGAGGTCGTGTACGAGCTCGGGGAAGCCAGGGGTGGGGCGGAGCAGGGCGAATCGACAGTGGCGGCCATCGGTGCAGAAGTTCGAGGACAAGCTCGATGGCGGCGATTCGGTGCGGATCCACTAGATTTGATGCACGGGATGGACGAAGTTGACTGTGGCTGTTCTCCTGGTCGCGGTCTCAGGGCTTGGGGAGGCCGGTGGCCGCGTCTGTGGAGGCGGCATGGCGACGGTGTCGCTCGGGCGGGGCGAGCAGAGGAGGTCGCAGCACGGGGGAGAGGAAGGAGAGGCGGCTAGGGTTCGCCCGGGGGAAAGAGGGGGGGCTTGGGGTGCCCTTGTAGCCATCGGGAAGGCGGGGATGGCCGCCACGCACGACATGGCCGGAGGATGGGCGCCACGATCCCCTGTCTCCCTGTAGCAGCTTGAAGGAGAGGGGAGGTGGGCTGGGCCGGCCATTTGGCTAGTTGGGCCAAAGTGCCAAGTAGAATAGGCCCTTCTCTTTTTATTTTATTTTTACTCTGTTGCAGAATCTGTTTGCAATATTTTGAGCTGCCAATTGGTCTTTGTAAAAATGTGGAACTTGGCCACATAAATACATTACAATATTTGGCACTACAACAAAAAGTTTGAGAGGAGTTTGAATTGATTTGGATTTTTCACAAATGGAAAAGTATAAGAAAAAGTTGATTTGGAACTGTTTTAATTTCCAAGGGAAATTAAATATCTCAAATGATGTTGAATCATCCATGACAATTAGTTAGCGAATATTTTCAACCCATCAAACATTTTTACTTGATAGCTCGAAGAAATAAGAATTTGACTTGTTTTCGGAATTTGAATTTGACCTGTGTCTGAAACAAGTGAGGTTTAGCAAGAGTAACAGTGGTGACAAGGCATCATTAATAGAGGATTACTGTAGCTTAATTATCCGGGCATCACACATGTATTGGAGATGCTATTAGAATTTCACTCAGGTTAATGTTGTTCGTTGTCTCTCTTGTCCTGCTTCAGCCTCGGCTTCGTACAACTCACCGGAGTTGCTCAAACGATGAAACCCTCCATCACAGCGGAGCAGTGCCTCAAGATCCATCTCCAGACGCCTAAGATCTTCTTCCCCTCCTCCGATAGCAAAGTCAGCCGGGGCATCCTCACCGGCCAACCCAATCACGCTGAGATCGACATGGCTTCGCCAAAGAGGTTGTACACTTGTTGCATCTCTTTTTTACTCTACATGTTATATATATTGTCCACTGAGCACACATATTTGTTCCTGTAGTGTCTCTGAAAGAAAAAACGTAGGAATTTTAATTTTCCCTTGTCCTCCTTTTCAAATTCCTATTCATGAAGCACAAGACTAAGAGATAGTAGCATAATAGCATTATAACCGTACATTTTCTTATGGTTTGACTTAATCTGACCATGCTTCTTTGCATCCTGTGATCTTCCAATTGTTGTGAATCAAACACCCAGATTGGCAGAAATCCTATGTTTTTGAATTCTCTGTTTTGCACGTGCATTCCTATCCTATTCCTGTCTATTTCCTATCCCTGCATTGTTGGAATCCTCCAATTGAAACGAGCCCTTACATGATTACTTCTCTTATAGATAGTTGTCAAAGAAAACCTTGCGTGGTTTGTCCTGCTCCTGCTGCGCCGTAGTCCACCCCAGCTCAGCTGCTCCAACGATAGAAGGGTCCAACACAGTAGGGATCCGGCCTCCAGACTGTCTTTCGCCGCCTCAGATCTTCTTCCCCGCCGCTGGCAGCCATGAAAACTGCATTACCTATGACAAGTAATTTCTGGATCCGGCCAATGCATAACGTAAGCACACACGAAATCAACCGAGCAGATGACCTCGAGGACTACACGGGTCCGCAAGAGAGGTCGCACTCTTTCGTGTGTGCTTACGTTATGCATCGCTTAATATTACATGCTACTTCATCGTCCTGTTCACCGATTAGACTCTGAGTCAGCTCCAAACTAATGGTCAAACTTGAGTTTTTAAATGGTTGTGGGGTACATATCGGGGCCGCTATCAATAGTATCTATCTACTATCTGGTTAATCTCCGGTGTCTACTATGAGTTTCATGTTGGGTGGGAAAGAAATAGTAAAGAAGCCATTATCTGTATTTTTTAACTAAAGCCATTATCTGCCTGCTATTATTGGTTTTGGGTCTATCCATAGGTTGCTACCATCACTCTGGATTTCTGCATGCACTCCTTACATAATCTCACTATGTTTTATTCCTATGCATGACAGTTATTGTAAACAATGGAACTGAACATGTAGAGCAAAAGAGACGAGCCTTGTGTGGCACTAAAATTTCATGCAGACGTCGCTCCATGGTAGGCGCAAAGGCAGCCCCCCTCCATGCATTTTGGATTGTAATCGAGAGGAAGATATCTGTTCTGAGGGGGATTCAGAAGGAGAAGACAACTGCTATGTACCCCCTGAGGTCTTCGCTCTAACTTGGCATGCTGATGTTGGTTATATCATGCATATGGTGTCTTGCATTGCTTACTTTATACATCAAATATGTCATCTTCTTAGTTTAGACAACCTTTGTGCGAATGCCATCTGTTTAGTTTATTCATCATTTATGTGAATTATGCAACGCCATCTTGTTTAGCCAGGAACCATATATGTGTATTTTGCAATGCCATCCTGCTTAGCACGTCATCTTATATGTAAATTATATCGGGCCATCCTTTTTTCGTTACATATTACATTTGTCAACAATGTTAGTACATTCAACTGCTCTTCGTGTGCATCAGGCATTTGACACGGTGATGGCAAATTCTAGAGTGAAAACAAGGTCTTTAGAGCAGACTATGCTATCTGACGAAGCGCATATCTCGCTGGTTACAGATAGCTCCTCAAAGCAGGATTCAGAGACAGATGACCAGTCCTATCCCCCCCCCAAGGTGATAGCTCCTCAAAGCAGGATTCAGAGACAGATGACCAGTCCTATCCCCCCCCCCCGAGGTGATAGCTCCTCAAAGCAGGATTCAGAGGCAGGGTTATGTTACTCATATCGTGCGTACGGTGTCTCGCATTGCTATGTCATTTGATTAGTTTAGACATGCTTTGTGTGAATTCCACCTGTTTAGTGTCTACTTACCATATATGTGAATTATGCATTGCCATCTTATTGCAAGACATTATATATGTGAATTATACAATGCTATCTTGTTGCAAAGGCATTATATATGTGAATTATGCAATGCCATGTTGTTTAGCCAATCATCATGTATGTGAATTATATCATGCTATCATTTTTTTGTATTGCATGTTCCATTTGTCGACAACGTTTGTATATTCAACTACTCTTCCTGTGCATCAGCCATTTGAAGCAGTGATGGAAGTATCTGGAGTGAAAACAAGGTATTCAGGGCAGACAATGCTACCTGCTGAAGCAGACATCTTACTGGTTATAGAGAGCTCCTCAGAGGAGGATTCAGAGACTGATGAACAGTCCTATTTCCCCCCTTGAGGTCTATGCTCAAACTTGGCAGGGTTATATTACCCATGTCATGCATGTTGTCTTGCATTGCTTAGTTTTTACATCATATATGGATTGCCATCTGCTTACTTGCTTACTATATAAATCATATATTTGAATTATATCATGCCATCATGTTTACATAGTACATACACATCATCTATCTGAATTATGGCATGGCAACCCATTTAATAAATACATCATATAGTTATATCATCTCATCCTGTTTAGTGTTTACAATCATCATATTTTGAATTATGGCATTCTATCCGTGAATGTCTGTGAATTATGGCATGCCGACCTATTTAATAAACACATTATATAGTTATGTCATGTCATCTTGTTTACATAGTCTCATATTTTGAACTATGTCTTTCCATCTTTTTAGTTAGCCATCATAATGTGAAATTGTGTCATGCTATCATGTTTAGTTAGCCATCATATATGTGAAATTGTGTCATGCTATCCTGTTTGGTTAGACAACATAAATATGAATTATTTCATGCCCTCTTTTATTCCCCACTATCCATTGCACCTGTCTATCGTACAATGTCTATACTTTCAATTACTTTTCTTGTTTATCAGCCATTTGAATTGGAGAGCGTGATGGCAATATCTAAGGGAGTAACAACACGGTCTTCAGAAAAGATAGTGTTAATAGTTGATGTAGATAGAACCACGGTTGTACTTGCCCAAGGTCTAGATCCACCACACATAACCCAGACTCTCGCAGATTGTACCCCTACCCAGTTGGACAGAGAACCAACTACACCCCTTCTAACCCCAACCCTGGCAGATAGTAACCCAGTTCCAGTTGACACAGCACCGTCTCCACCACAGAGCACCCAAACACGAGTAGTTAGTAAGGGAACTGCAGTGCCCAAAGCAAGAGGACCACCACTCCGAATCCCAACTCAACGCTTAAAGGAGAAGAAGATTTGTTCTCAGGTCAGGTTCTGTAGCTATGGTTCATACTCCTTTGCTCTTGCATTACTGTATTTACTCATACCAACTATTTTCAAATTTGAAGGATGGAATTGAAACTCCAATGGCACAACGGGTATGTTTTAAACCTGTTTCTTTAACTGGTTTACTCTTGTAACCTGCTCTATGTTGATTTCAGTTTCAATTGAATTAATAGTTATGTTCTCATGTCATGCACATTACAAGTGTTGTTATTGCTCTATAGTTACCCACACTTATATTCTGTCTATTCTGCTTTGTCTTGAACAAATATTATTTGAACGGTGTCTCTATCTTGATTTGGCAACAAAAACTAGAATGATATAGACCATAAGGTGACCATGGTACATAGATATATGTTTGTTTCATGTTGTTATCCTGTCCACTTTACTACTGAACTCATTTACCAAAATGAGTTTCATATACAACATGGTAAACATATGATGTGTCTGCTTGTTTCTCTTTTAGAATGCGGACAAAATATTGGAGAACAGTACCACGTTATCCAATGGTAAAGGAAGTAATGCAGATAAGGTTCATGATAGTGAGACATCCCTGTTGGTCTCCAAGAAAGCTGATAGAAACTATCCTGACGATAGTGAGGGAATCCAAAAGTCCTGTCTTGATGTAGTGTTCGAGTTACTGGCCACTACTGGTGGAACAAGCTCTTCGAACTCACTGCCTAAATCAGTTTGTCTTCTTGAGTCTCAACTTCAAGTTGAAAGACATCGATCAGATGTGCTGTGACAGGAAGATGAAGGACTGAGGAAGTCCCTGCAAAATTCAGATGCATATTTTCTGGTGCAACACCAAGCGCTGGAGGATTTAAGCACCAAACAAGAGAAAGTTAATAAGCTTGCTAAGCATCTTGCCAGCATTATGGGTACCCAGGATATTGTTTCTTGAGATCTTCTGAAGTGATTTCAGTTCTAGATTTGTTTTGCTGCGGCGCTTATTTGCGCTGGTCGCCAACTTTGACAACTAGTGTATATGATATGCTGCTTTGTTCCCTATATTTGCACTGGTGGCAAACTTTGATGCCCAGTGGATGTAAGATGTGTAATAGCCGTGATAGCCTAACGTTAGTTGCTTGCTTATTTATTTCCTTGTTGTCTTGTTTATTTGTTTGCTTGTAGTCATTGCAGTTCTTTTTCCGCGGTTAGCTAGTGGCTGCAATAACCTATTTTTAAAAACTAGGCCACTATAACCATGGGCTAATATTTACTTTAGTGAAACTGGGCCTCCTACTGACCGTAGAAACAGTGGGCCTTCTACGGGCCGTAGAAACAATGGGCCTTCTGTAGGCCGTATCATGAATGGGCCTTATACGGGCCGCATGATCGATTGGCCAAACAAACCGCATTATGGCCGTAAATGGCTAGAGTTGGAATCGTCCATTCATGGGCCGACCATAATGGGCCATCATTAATAGGCCGTATTTGATGATGCTATGAAAACGGCCCAACGTATTAACAGACCACAAATGGGCCGACTGTAACCACGGGCTGAATTTGGCCCACAAGTAGAAAATGACAGTAACGGGCCGTAAGTAAACGAATGCTGGAAATGAGCCCAAGAATAAATGGGCTCTGAGAAGGCCGAAAGATAACACGGGATGGAAACGGCCCAACAGAATAACGGGCCGTTAATGGGTATAAAGTGATACACTATTCATTACGGGCCAGTTTCACCATGGGCCATTAATGGGTGTAAAGTGATACACTATTCATTATGGGCCAGTTTCACCACGGGCCGCTAATAGGCCAAGAGTTACATAGGGCCTCATATGGACCGAAAGACGTCATGGGCCATACATGGGCCAGAAGTGAAAACGGGTTGGAATCATATTGGGTGGCCCAGATGATGCTACTGGGCCAAATTCGGATAGGGCATAACGACCCTTGGGTTAGCGGGCTGTAAATGGGCTATATGCGAACAGGCCGTTAACAGGCTTTACATGGGCCAGCTCGCCACCTTTTGACCAAGTCAAATGGGCCGGCCTTTTCATAGGAATGGGCCTCTGTTGGGCCGTGCCACGTGTCGACGTATCATAGGTGCCTTCTGTCCAATGAGTGGACGACATCTGTCCCAACGATGAGCCGACACGTGTTTCCTCCAGCCAAATGATGATTTTACACGTGGAAAATCCCCATTGGTCGGGGCTGTTAACGGGTTATCGGATCCAAAACCCGACCCGATAGCTTAATGGCGTTTCGTTACGGTGGGTGCCACGTGTCAGTCAACCTTAACGAAAGCACTTATATGACGCGGGATTTATCGTCATGGAAGTGGACACTTCCGTGATGATAATTTTGGTAATGTCATGGAACACTTCTACGACAGCACATGTATGACTATCTTGATTCTGTCATAAAATCGTCATGGATGTACATGCATGACAAAAAATGCGACCTACTGTGAAAAACATGTATCATCACGGAAGTGTATTTTTTTGTAGTGCTTCCTGTCCAACTTACGTGTAAGTGCTATTATTCATGGTTATTATTTTCCTGTTTTCTGCTGATTGAACACATCAATGATTTACATTACATTGTTGTAACTAGGAGAGGGTCAATCTGGATAGTCATGACGACCAAAGCATGCTTGTGCTTTTCAAGGAAGCATTGCAGCATATCGGTGTTACCTGAGGAAATCACACTTTGATGGCAAGTCTATAAACGAATTTCCGGTGAAGTCTCATGTGCTAAATTTAGAAGACATTGAATGGAAAAACCTTGTTATACGCTGGTCTCGTTCCCAGGATGAGGTACTGTCTATGAAAGCACATGACAATTTGAACATCTACTTTTCCGCATGTGCCTTATGGATCTTTTTTGCAGGAAATCTGCTCGAAGAAGAATTCCGCTTTGACAAGAACGACAGGATATCACAAATATGTTGCCCGCTGCTTTGCTCTTGTTAGTACCTGCTGTCCTGTATCACTGTACTTGCATACATACCTGGTTCATTATATGACAACAGTATGCATGATAGCTTGCTTATCAATTGCTCGCTCCAAATTATCTGATCTGTATGAATGGTTACATTAGTGTAGAATATATCCAATGCCAATGTTTTTTTAGCTCTGTATTGTTCTTGTAAGTACATGCTGTCCTTTATCAGTGTACTTATAATGACAGGTAGTTGTTCATGTACCATCACTCTGCAACTTATTTTCCTTTGCCCTCCATTTTCTACACATCAGATCTATATTTACTCTTACCATAAGGTTGGTACTGAAGAAGTTTAGCTGTGCATTGCTCTTGGCTGTACCTTTTGACTGTATCGCTGCACTAACATTTATAGCTACTTGGTTATGTAGCATCACTCTTCATATTATCTTAAATATTCTCCATTTTTCATATATTATCACATCTATATTTACTCTAAACAAAATGTAGAATAAAGGCAATGCTTTTGAAGAAGATTCTATGGTAAACTTCTTGAATTGCCCCCCCCCCATCAGCATGGACAAGGCCTTTATAGAGCCTGTCTTCACAAATAATATAAGTTTGTCCATCTCAAGCCTTCAAACTTTGTTGTATATATTTGGTTAGGCATGACTGCAACAACTGTTTATTTTTGGTGTTTGCATCAAATTGCTTGTTTAAAGTTTAATATGTAGTTCATAAACAAAAGTTTGTCCTTTCTCAATTTATGTTTTCAGTTGTACAACCAAGTTCCTTCTTCATACCATGTAAATTAAACTATACAGAGCAAGTGATCTTCTTTTGCACTGCATGTATGCTTCTGTTCTTCATCCGTAATCTAGTGGTGTGGTGAACCTACCAACTACATCACAATGTCATATTCTGCAATGTCTTAACTATGAACAATGTCATATCATTCTACTATTATTTAAACCGTCTCTTTATTTGCCAATCTGAAATGATATAAATTGACAACACACTAACCATTGATACTTATGAGTTCTTGATCTGTAATCTAGTGGTGTCGTGAAGCTGCCAACTCCTTCACAATGTCATTTCCTGCCATGTCTTGACCTGAACAATACCATATGTTGTTAATGCAATTTAAACTGTGTCACTTTATTCGTCAGTAAGAAATGTGATGAATTGACAGCACTTATAGTTTTATGTGCAAAACATGTCATCTGTCAGCTTGTTTATCTTTCAGAGTGAGGACGATATAAGTGTTGAACAAGAGCAGTCTCATCATCTTGCTCAGCTGCTTGCGCTGCAGCTCCCCAGCAGGGCTAACCTTTCTTGAACTCTATTGAAGTGCTGTTGGTTTTGTATATTATTTTGTCGGTGTGTTTATTTGCATTGGTGGCGATCTTTGATGCCCAGTGTATGTAATCTGCTGTCTGCTTGTGCTTTATTATCATAGTGGCGAACTTTGATGCCCAGTGGATGTAATATGCCATAATTTCTTTATTGTATAGTCTAGGTTTTTTCTTATTCACGATGCTGCAGTTATTTTACTGTATATATATCCTATCTTCACAGTAAACCAGACAAACCATAAAATTACGGTACATAATCGGGCCTTCATGCAATCATGATGTAGGTTGGGCCTGAAACATGCCGAACAACTCACGGGCCGGTAGCAGCCCGAAATGAACCCCGACCCATGATTGTGCGAATCAAATCACAGGCTTTTAACAGGACAAAATTGTCTCGGTCCTTGTTTGGCCCAATCAGATATCAGATGTGAGCAGGCCGGATGCAAACCGGGCCCTAGTTAGGCCCAACTATATGATGGGCTTTTAACAGGCCGAAATTAATAACAGGCCGAAATTAATATAGGTACGAAATGTTAAACGGGCCCTTAACAGGCCAAAACTAATATCAGGCCGAATTACTAAGTGGGCCTTTAGCAAGTGGGCCCAAAAGCATAGTGTCTAGTTGACAGGCCGAATCTGATATGGGCCATAATTGACCCCAAAGTCTCCTAAAGGGCTGGACCTGATCTGGGCCGTAATTTGGCCCAGAACATGGTAGGCTTTTAACGGGCCGAATCTCATATGGGCCACTATTACGCCCGGAGCGTGGTAGGCCATTAATGGACCGGATCAAATATGGGCCGACATTTAGCCCAAAACATGGCAGCCAGTTAATGGGCTGGCCTACTAGGGTCCTCAAAACCTTGTGGGCCTACAGCTGGGCCGACCCATTAATGTCGGCGAAATCTCGTGGGCCTTTAGCGGGGCCGGCCCATTATGATCCGCAAGAATCTTGTGGGCCTTTACCTGGGCCGGCCCATTATGGCACACAAAAATCTTGTGGGCCTTTACCTGGGTCGGCCCATTATGGCCCGCAAACTCTTGTGGGCCTTTAGCTGGGCCACCCCATTATGGTCCGCAAAATCTCGTGGGCTTTTAGCTGGGCCGGCCCATTATGGTCCACAAAATCTTGTTGTCTTTCAGTTGGGCCGGCCCATTTAAACTTGATGGGCCGGTCCATGTGTCAACATATCATATGCGCGTCTCGCCCATTGGATGAGTGACACCTGTGCCAATGCGGACCTGACACGTGTCTCCTCCAGCCAATGATGATTTTACATGTGGAAAATCCCCATGTGTTGGGGCTGTTAACGGGTTATCGGATCCAAAACCCGACCCGATAGCTTAACGGCGTTCCGTTACGGTGGATGCCACGTGTCGGTCACCCTTGACGAAAGCACTTCTGTGATGCGCAATTTATCGTCATGGAAGTGGACACTTCCGTGATGATAATTTTGGTAATGTCATGGAACACTTCTACAACAGCACAGGTATGACTATCTTGATTCTGTCATAAAATCGTCATGGATGTACATGCATGACAGAAAACGTGACCTACTGTGACAAACACGTATCATCATGGAAGTGTATTTTTTGTAGTGTCTTGTTTTGTTGCCGACCCTGATGTCAATCTCCCCTTGTGCCACACGCCTAGTTCTTACCAGCCGCTGCACCGAGTTGCAAATGTGAACAACCGATCCGGTATCAAATACCCAAGAGCTGCTAGGTATGTCAGCAAGGTAAATGTCTATAACATATGCCACTACTAGGAAAAGGGCTATAGATGGAATTGACACTAATGGCGCACCAGAAATGTGGTGCGCCATTACTATATACTAATGGTGCACCATCTGTTGGTGCGCCATTAGTGTGGAAGACACTAATGGCGCACCAGGCACACGGTGCGCCACTAGTAACAAAATGTTTTTTTTCATTTTTTCAAACATACTAATGGCGCATCCGGGCAGAGTGCGCCATTAGTAGTTAGAACTACTAATGGCGCACTAGCCATAGAGTGCGCCACTACTGTATTTTTTTTACTTTTTTTGCAAAACTACTAATGGTGCACCGTTGCATACTGCGCCATTACTAGTTTAAACTAGTAATGGGCACTTTTTTTTACTTTTTGATATCATGAATATATTTAAATTTCATCGGCACTTTTTGAATTCATGAATATTTTTTCAAATTTGACGATATTTTTTCATATTCCATATGAAAAAATATTGAATATTCATGAGGACACTCGATCTCGATCCCCCTCCCTCTCGATAGCTATCCCCCTCACCAGATCCCCCTCGCCGCTAAGCACCCCCCCACACCTTCCCCCCGATGCATCGCCACCGACGACCCATCGCACCCTCCCCCGCTCCACCGCCACCACCGACCCCCCGCACCCTTCCCCGCTCCACCGCTGCCGCTGACCCCCCGCACCCTCCCCCGCTCCACCGTCACAAATGAATGCAACAAAAATCCAAAAAAACAAATTTGTTTATATTTTCAAATAACAAATTTGATGATATTTTCAAATAATAAATTTGATGATATTTTTTCGATTCATAAATATTTTCAAATAACAAATTTGATGATATTTTTAAAAAATTATTACTGTTTCATATTCATATGCATTTTCTAAAAAATTATTAGATGCAACAAAAAAATAATAATAAATTACTTATGCAAAAAAAGTTACTTATGGCGCACCTCTAGGTGGTGTGCCATTGCTATCAAAAAAAAGATTACTTATGGCGCACCGCTCTGGGTGCGCCATTGCTAATTCGACTGATCCGTTCGTCCCTCCCTCGCCAGATCCACTTCAATCCCCCCCCCTCGCCACACCCTCACGCGCGCCCCCTGCTTCCGCCGCCCAGACGACGCCATAGCCGCGCCACCGTGCTTGCCCTCTCGCCCTCTCCCCTGCTCGCCTTCTCCGCCAGATCCCGAGCCTCGTCGCCGTGTTAGCCGCGGCCATCGCCGTCCCCGCACCTCAGCGGCAAGTCCACGAGCTCCGCTTCGTCCTCCCCGACCCCGGCCTCGGGCTCGTCTTCGCTGCATCGCCCTCGTCTTCCCCCTCAGGCACCGCCACCCTCTGCTGCTACTAAGCTCTCGCCGGCCTCCTTTTGCCACCCGGTGAGCTTCCCCTCTCCCCATGCTGCTCTCCTCTTCCACCTGGTGCACCGTCGAGGTTTCCAATTGAAACAAGTTCAGAAATGTATAGTCTTAGCTAAAGTAATTCAGATGTTTGGGCTTGAACTTGGAGTAGAAAATCTACTATAAATTCAGATGGTTACTGGATTCAGTTTGAGTTTGCTACTATACATTGTTATTCACAGTAATCTTCAGTTTGCTACTGCATTCAAGCAAGATCTATAGTCTTCCTTGCAGATTAACTGAAGCAAGATCTATAGACTTTTTTTAAACTTGTAAATGCATGCCTTATTACTGTCCTAGTAGATTGCATTGACTGTTCCAACCAAGGTAGTATGGGTGACATCTATACCTAAGTCTGCTTTGAAATATTCAGCTAACAACTAAGTTTGATAATTGGTGGTGTCTGGCTAGCTAGTACCCCAAATAACTATTCTGCTCTTAGTTCCATGTTACTGAAGTTGCATTGTTTATTTAAATATAAACAACAGAAACCAGCAGAATTTGAAATTCAAGTGCTCCTGAAGTGTTCCAGGATTCTGATTTTTTGACTTGGGGATCTGTTGTTTCTAAATAAACCAGCAGAAATCAAATGCCATTGTTATTCAATAAAAAAACTAATTATTACTGAACAAGAGGAAACAAAATTTTATATTATGTTTCATGAACTAAATAGTCCTACCTTTGAAAATATTCAGCTCAGCTTGGAGTATTACATTGTAAATCACAGCGCGATTTTGTTGTAAGGGAAAAGTATATTTAGATCGCATCAATATGTAGTTTGTGTTTTTATTTGTTCCCGATCTAAGGTTGTGGCTTTGGCATTGTTCTGCTCCTTACATCTATCACTATCGTATATGTCAAACTTGAGATCAAGCAAATAACTATTCTGGATACTCCTATTTACTTCATGCTGAGAACTTCAGCTTTTTCAAGTTGCTGGACTATATGTTCATTGGTACTACTTGTGATGCTGCTCCTGTACTACTTGGGAATTTTGTCAACTTGTGATGCTGCTGCTGTACCCCGAGAGGCCCTTGAGTTTGCCGGAATGTCGATTAACTTCTGTTCCGGCAAATTTGGGTACTCCATATGTCCTATTTTCAACAAAGGTCATGCCGAAATTTTCCGTGAATTTTAGCATGACTTTGCTAAAAATAGGACATATGGGGTACTTGCGACTAATGCATGGGCCGGGGTATCTTAGTACTTAGTTAAGTAGGATCAACTTCCCCGCCATTCTTGCTACATTAAACCATAGGTGGCAATAGAGCCAAGTGATTAGGCCCAACTTAGAATTCTCGTTAGCATCGATAAACCCTAGATGATAAACCCAACATAGGTGGCAATAGAGCCAAGTGATTAGTGCCAAGTGATTAGGCCCAACCTAGGGTGCCTCGGCATCGATAAACCCTAAATGATGAAAACTTAACTTGGCTTCTATAGGGTGCCTCGGTGTCGATGAGAACCTAAATGATGTACGCTTAGGCTTTTAGGGTGCCTCGGCGTCGACAAAACCTAAATGATGAAAGCTTAGGCTTTTAGGGTGCCTCGACGTCGACAAACCCTAAATGATAAAACCTTGGCTTTTAGGGTGCCTCGGTGTCGATAAGAACCTAAATGATGAAAGCTTAGGCTTTTAGGGTGCCTCAGCGTCGACAAACCCTAAATGATAAAAGCTTAGCTTTTAGGATGCCTCGGTGTCGACAAACCCTAAATGATGTAGTTTTGAATTATGAACGTAGGATGTGTCGTCATCATCATTGGACGACGAAAGTCTCCCGGGGGAGTGCGACTGGTGCCACGACGAGAGGTCTGTGTGACATGCCTCACCTAGACGATGATCGGCGCTTCAGCATTAAGCTCGAGGAGACCCTCGAAGTTGAAATGGTACATAATGACGACAAGTGTTATTTTCATAATTAAGCATGACTTCAACTATTTCAACGTGTAATTTTCATCTTTTACAATTCGAGTATAGCTTATCCCATGCCATGCAAGACGCTATGTCTTGGGGAGGATGGATTTTGAAGACCATGAAATTTCTGTAACAAAGAAAATTCACCTAAGGACTCATCATGATGTGGACTTTGAAGTAAATCTATATAATTCTGAGAGCGTAACCCATTTTGGTTGCAAAAATTGGGAAGCATTTTGCAAGATGTATGGTTTTGATGAGGGTATGCTTATCACCATGGATCTTGGTAATCCTGACATCAACCAAGACAATATGGACATTTGGGTCCTTTTTGATATGCCTCCAGTTCTACCGCTATGTGAGTTTCTCAAACATAGTTATTAGCTAATTTATATTGTTTATTTCAAAATAGTTGATAGCTTATTTCCATTCACAGCTTATTTTTATTGTTCAAAGAATGTGCGGGAGATGGTAGACAAAACCCACTACACCGATGGCTCCGAATTAACAACTTACAATGAGAAAAATCATCTGGTCGGATTTTGTACTGACATTGAGAATTACAATATCCACAATCAAACAGCTCAACATTATGGTAAATACGTGCCGCTAGTGCATGTGTTCAACTACGGTAACTACCATGGAGATACCCTGGTAAGATTTTTACTATTACGACATCCGTGCATCTTTTGCATACTTCTAAAACTAGTACATCATTGCTAACTATGAAGTTATTACTATGTTTTTCAACAGATAATCCCAGAAAATTGTGTGCCTCATATGATGTATCAGAAATGTAGTCTTAATGTTTTGAACATACAACCAAGTCATCCTACGAATCTCAATTGTCCATTTGAGATTTCTAAAAGAAGTGGAGACATGAAAATCAAAGGATGGAAAAAATGTATGGACAGTCGTAAGGAGCTTCTTGGAAGTAAAAGGAAGCGAAGCACAAGAATTGGAGACAGGATGTTCTCCATTCTCCATAATGGAGAGTCAGGGTCTATATTTTTTTATGCTATTTTATCTTAAATAGGGTATTTAGGTCCTGCCTAATACTGATGATCATGTGCTAAGAACAATTAAGTAGGGTTTGTTCGATGACTATCAAGATGATGATCGTATGACTTGTTATGAATAACGAGTAGAAGTTGTATGATGATGATTAGTAGGACTTGTTAGGATTAGTATTACTTCCGACAAACTCGATACTCGCGGTCTCGAGACTTGTAATGTTTTATCTTTGTTTGGTGTTTTGAATTCGGAGACTAATATGATGAATTGTATTCGAAGACTAATCTTCTATTGTATTCGATGGAACTGCTGTTGCTATGTGCTACTGTCCATATTCCTGCAAATAATATATTTTGTAACCTGTGCAAAAATCAGAAAAGTAAAAGAAAAATAAAACCTAATATTCATACTAATGGCGCATCACTACAGAGTGCGCCATTAGTATGCCAAGTATACTAATGGCGCATCCATCCGCAGTACGCCATTAGTGTGCCAAAGCACATGGTTAAATATGGCCCTGGGAGGCATACTAATGGCGCATGGTGTTATATACTAATGGCACACTGGGTGGTGCGCCATTAGTATACCAGATACTAATGGCGCACCAGTGGTGCGCCATTAGTAATAAATACTAGTGGCATGATACTAATGGCGCACCAGTGATGCGCCATTAGTAGGCAAAACTGTTGCGCCACTAGTAGGCCTTTTCCTAGTAGTGTGCAACAAGTGTACCTTCGCCTGAAGCAGCATTCCCGACCTTCTTGCCATGCTCTGCAAGCCACTTGCTATAGTTCCTCTTCTAGTGACCAGTTTCCTTGCAATGATAGTAATTGGTCTTTGAGTCCGGTCCATACTTCGGCGCAACGGCGAAGGTTACCGTCTCCGTGCCCTTTGCCTTAGCCTTTTTTTGGACCAACTCTTCTTGAACTTAGCCGATTTCTGCACCATCAACACTTGATGCGTGCCTTTCTTAATATCCTGCTCTGCCACTTTGAGCATCCCATGCAATTCAGTGAGCTTCTTATCCATGCCATGCATATGATAGTTCGAGATGAACGTCCCATAGCTGGGCGGAAGAGAACCCAGAACTGCATTAGTAGCCAGCTCATCCAAGAGCGGGAAGCCCAACCGATCCAAAGCTTGCACATATCCGATCATCTTGATCACATGCGGGCTCAGTGGATCAACTTCCTTCAGCTTACAATCCATCAAGGATTGCCAGACGTTGAACCTTTCGGTCCTAGCCTGCACCTGAAACATGCTCTTGAGACTCTCGATCATATTGAAAGCCCCAACATCTTCGAAATGCTACTTCAAATCAGGCTCCATACAAGCCAACATGAGGCAGCTGATCTCGTTTGATTCATCAATGAGTTTCTGGTAGGCATTCTTGGTTGTGGTACTAGCATTATCGGGAGGTTCCTCTGGGAGCGGATCCTCTAGAACATGTTCCTTTTCTCATGCTTGAGAACAATTCTCAAATTTCTATACAAAGTAGTAAAGTTTGTTCTATTCAGTTTATCCTATTCCAGAATTGATTTTAATGCAAAGTTGGGTTGATCAGGTGGTACCATTAATCTACAACAGAAAAATATGCAATCACTAAGCAATGTGTTTATGTAGAGTAATTCTAGCCTTAAACATAAATACTCCCACTGAGTCAACATCCCTCCGCAAACTCTCAGTAATTCAGGATCCGACTAGCACATGCGACTAGTGATCTTTAGCATCACTCCTAGACAACATGCCTATCCGGTAAGCAACTCCTTGCTAATTGTATCTCTATATGACTCCTATCGGTCGGTAGGTATCTCATACCCCGGCTCCCGACCTCTTTTGCCACAAGGCCCAAAACCATTTTGATAACCTTGTCAAGTTAACCTAATGCAGTGCATGTCCGTGTCTGACACGGACCTTTCAGTTCAAGGACACCTAGCAGCACCCCAATTTTATGAGCCCACTACTAGACGTACTTGATGTGCGAAGGTGAAACATCGGGAATGGCACATTTCTTGATATTAACAAGGGATCTTTCTATCATTCTAACATGCATAGAAAACAAGAAGCATAATGACCAAAAATAAAACATATACTGTGAAATAGTACGGCTCCTTCGTGGATGTCCTTCTAGGTCGGCTCCGACTCCGATGACCATCTAGGAACTCCATCTTGTTTGTCACGCCGGGATGCCAAGCCACCAACCTGATCTCTATTATCCAACTACTACAACTAGTAATGAATTTTAGATAGAGTCACAAGTCGACACGCAGGTCGTTATACAATATAATGACAACACTTTGCCTCCTGTCGGCTGACAAACATGACACGCATGCCATGTATAATCTACACACATGCATCACATACACATGAGCCATACTATTCACATCAAACCCCGCAAAATAAAGTTATGCATAGAATCGCATTCTACCGGTTTGACTGATCGTGTACAAAATACAAGGCGCTACGCACACGGCGGTCCCGCTAGCCATTTAGCGGGCGGGGTCCCATGTGAAGTTGATCTCATCAACCATGCACACAACCGATCTTCTCAACGACAACAGATCTCATCTATTGCCTCCACATATCTAATATGCATACAATCTGAATCCAAATCCTATAGCAGAGGCTCTGATACCACTGTTGGAATCTATGGTAGAATGCGTCGACTACAAATTAAAATTACTACGCGCAGAACAACCAAGAACATGCTACGGGAGATGGATCACAGTTTGCTACCACTAGACGCGCAGTGCCGTGCAGCGGAAGAAGAGTTGGGGCAGCGCATCTGTGTGGATCGTCTCCCCCTCGAAAAGCCGGTCGTCGGTTCCCACGTACAGGTTTGCCGGAGCGGCGCAAGTGCACCACCTCTAACGGTATCCACGCATGTAGGAGGAACGTCGTGCGGTGGGCTGCTAGGTACGATCACACAACCAGCGGCGAGTGGAGGTGTCTATTCGCAACACATGCAAACCCTAGTGATAGCGCCGAAGCGATCCGCCGCATGAGTGTGCGGCACCCCACTTTATATAGGAATTCGTCATGGGCTCAACACTTGGGCCTCGCAGGGACCCTAAAGCCCATAAGTCTACTCGGCCACAATCCGAATACAGCTCGGCTCATATCCGACCAGTGTACTCGGATCCGACCTCGTAGGTTCCTTCCCTTAAGAACGCGACCCCTTAGGTTCAAGCCGGCTTGGTCGCAGTTCGAATCACCTCCGAACTGCACAGTTGGTAGCGGCCTCTAGCAAGGCATGCTGAACACCAAACAAACTATGAAGCTGGTTAGGCGAACCTGTACATCATACTTCCTTTCCTTTTGCCACACGATATATGTTGTCGGGCTCAAGGCGAGTCTGTCATCCTTGTGCTAGCCTGACCTCTTTCTCATTCCAGTGATGCCGACCACAAACTGTATTATCTCATAATCCTTGTCGCATGGCCATGCTTATCCTGGTCGGATCACACGAGGGGCCCAGAGTATATCTCTCCTAATCGTAGGGGCAAATCTCATCTTGCTCGACCATGTCTCACAGCATGGTTCTGGACAAACCGAGACCTACCTTTATAACTACCTAGTTACGGAGTAGCATTTGGTCGTCCCAAAGCAAGTCTGTCACCATCCCGAGTGCATGCGTCAAATCAGGTCTTTGGACATAGAACATATGTTGTACTCGAGACTCATAGATGACATATCGCTGCGTCTCATAGTTGGGTTTGTCTGACTCGGACCTTATCTCGACTCGTATCCGACTATGTCGAATCTAACCAGATCCTTCCAAGTCCATATTATCCGGTTAGCATCCAATGCTCCATGGCTAGTGAGACCAAGCCATCAACTGTGTCATATGCTAGTCTAGTTGGCTGCGCGTCCACACAGCCCTTTCGACTAGGGGCCTTTTAGGACAGTCATCATACAATGCATAGTCCCACAAACAAGTCATGTACTTGCTGATACACATCATTGATAATGTCCAAGGACTATCTTTATTCATAAACACATAGGAAATATCATCATACATGATTGCCTCTAGGGCATATCTCCAACATTAACCCACCCAGGAGGGGCCGGGTTATACTCATGGCGACTCAAAAGACAAATCCCATGAAAGAATCGGAGATGGTTGTTCATGAGGTTGACTTGTGAAGAGACCAAGGCCCAAAGGCGGCTTAAGGCCCGTAGGTGTAAACCGCCATATGTGTATGACTTGTATTATAAGGCAATTGTAATTAAGTCACCGGGCAGGACACATTTATGAGCCGGTCGGGACTCTGTAAGCCACCGAGCATCAACCTGAGTATATAAAGGGACGACCCGGCGGCGAGTTGGGACGAGAGACAAGAGATCGAAAGCTTGGTCAAGCGTATTCGCTCCCTAGTAACCGAGACATAAGCAATACCACCTCAAACTGGATTAGGCCTTTACCTTCACTGCAAGGGGCCGAACCAGTATAAACTCCCTGTGTCCTTTGTCCCGTTTAACCCCTTTCAGCTAATCTCGTTGTGATGGCTCCACGACTAAGTCCTTACGCTAGGACATCTTCCGTAACGATCCCACGACAAATGCCGTCGCGGAAAGGGGTTAAAAACCGTTTGTTTAGCATCTTCTAGGGCTGCGTGTTACCCTTGGATACTTCACCCCATCCTCTGGTATTCGCTGGATGGCTGAAGAGTACAACCACTGTGGCCGCATATAGGTAGCAAACGAATCTTATGGTAGTTGTTGTAGCTGACTTCATCCACATGAATCTCATCTGGTGACAGAGGCACGTCATTCCACTAGCGTCGGTGGTCGTCCTTCAAAGCAAGGGTGGTCGTTCCTTATGCCCGAGCTTGAGATATTTCCATCCCGGGAGTATTGACACATCCTCCCCGGCGGATCCCGTGAAGAGACCCCGAGCGTCCGGCAGGCGTCTCGCCTTGGACCACCCTTACTGGGGCAGGCCAGAACCCACTAGATATAGCAAAGTATTCTGGAGCCTTCCTTCCTTCCCAAGGAAAATGTACGACCCATTACTTTATGCCCAATGCGCCAACCTACCATCACCCTAGTTTTCTGTATGCTCACAGTCCCCAGGCCTATCTTCCTCTCGCCCAATAGTGGTAGTGAAGAGGGGGATGAGACCAAGTAACCTCAGGGATGTGACATGTGGCAGCCCAAGCCGTTTCCTGGGGACTAACGAGACCAGCCCTTGTTATGTCAGTAGAGTAGGGGCTAATTGATTACCCCTCTAGTGAAAGGGATGCCTCCTTGGCTTCCGTGCCTCTCCCATCATTTTTCAGAAGTTGCGGGTTACCACGTGTTCGAGCGGTTGCCTTCTTGCCTGCCTCTTCGATAAAAATGGGGAAATAGAAAGGCGCCGAGACAGCCGTCTCCTTTCTTGTTCCTTCGTTAACACTCTAAACCTCCCCACCCAATTCCACCCATTAGCCATGTCGTCCTGCGATCTTGCATCAGATATGGGAACGAGGGGAAAATATAAGGAGATAGCCCGAGCGGAGCTTCTTCCGCCCCTGCTTGAGTTCGCCTTCCCAGACGCCCGGAGCCTGAGGAAATTCGGGTTCTTGGTAGGAGGTGTGAACCATTCATGAGAGTCGGCGGAACTTATTTCGGCAGGTGATGCAGCGGAGAGCAGCCCCATGGTCTCCATTTTTCTGAACTTCCTCGCCGCTGGTTTAGTTCCACCCTTTTCCAACTTCTTCATGGCAGTCTTTGATAACTTCCAAATTTTCATGCTCCATCTTCATCCCAACGTCGTGTTGGTCCTTTCTATTTTCTCCCACTTATGGGAGGGTTTGTGGGGGTGAGGCTCTCCTTCGAGCTCTTCCGGTATTTCTTCTCTGCGCGTCAAAATCCTAAGAATCAAACCTCAGGCTGTGTGACCTTCACCTTGCGGGGAAGGAGTTCGAGGCTGATTTTATCCCTCAGAACCTTCATGAACCCTTGGATGAGTCATACATCCATTTTGCATCATGTTTTCCTACTATTAATTATAACTTGTTGGGTCATTATATCACTTTGTGATGCAATTCTAATGCCTTTTCTCTCTTAATTTGCAAGTTCCACATCAAGAGGGAGATTGCCGGCAGCTGGAATTCTGGACCTAAAAAAGCTATATCAGAGATACCTACTCTGCACAACTCCAAATGAGCTGAAATTTTGCAAATAATTATTTCGGAATATATAAAAAATATTGGAGAAAAGAAATACCAGAGCGGACCCACCAGGCGCGGCCACCCCCTGGGTGCACCCATGTGGTTATGGGGCCCCTGGCTGGCCTATGAGGCTGATCTTCTCCTATATGATGTCATTTTCCCAAAAAACAAGGGAGGACTTCCAAGACGAAGTGCCACCGTCTCTATGTGGAACTTGGGCAGGAGCACTTTTGCTCTCCGGTGTAGCGATTCCGCTGAGGATACTTCCCCACGGGAGGGGAAAATCGAAGCCATCGTCATCACCAACGATCCTCTCATCGTGGGAGGACAAATCTTCATCAACATCTTCACCATCACCATCTCCTCTCAAACCCTATTCATCTCTTGTATTCAATCTTTGTCTCAAAACCTCAAATTGGTACATGTGGGTTACTAGTAGTGTTGATTACATCTTGTGGTTGATGCTAGTTAGTTTACTTGGTAGAAGATTATATGTTTAGATCCTTGATGCTATTCCATACCCTCTGATATTGAACATGAACATGATTTGTGATTAGTTATGTTTGTTCTCGAGGACATAGGAGAAGTCTTGTTATAAGTAATCATGTGAATTTGGTATTCGTTTGACATTTTGATGATATGTATGTTGTTGACTCCTTTAGTGGTGTCATGTGAACATCGACTACATGACACTTCACCATAATTGGGCCTAAGGGAAGGCGAGTAATAAGTATATGATGGGTTGCTAGAGTGACAGAAGCTTAAACCCTAGTTTATGCGTTATTCCATAAGGGGATGATTTGGATCCATATGTTTCACGCTATGGTTATATTTATCTTAATTCTTCTTTCATAGTTGCGGATTCTTGCAAGAGGGTGAATCATAAGTGGGAGGCATGTTCAAGTAAGAACAGCACCCAAGCACCGATCCACCCACATATCTAATTATCAAAGTAGCAAATGCGAATCAAATAAACATGATGAAAGTGACTAGACGAATTCCCATGTATCCTCAAGAATGCTTTCCTTATTATAAGAGAATGTTCGGTCCTGTCCGTTTCTATAAAAAGGATTGGGCTACCTTCATGCACCTTTGTTACTATTTCTACTTGTGACTTGTTACGAATTATCTTGCTATCAAACTATCTATTGCCGATAATTTTAGGCTTGCAGAAATACCTTGCTGAAAACTGCTTGTAATTTTCTTCTGCTCCCTCGTTGGGTTCGACACTCTTACTTATCGAAAGGACTATGATTGATTCCCTATACTTGTGAGTCATCAAGACTCTTTTCTTGCACCGTTTCAGGGAGTGAAGCGCGTTTCGTGAGTAGAATTTTATTAGGACACATTTATATTGCGTGCTGAAATTTACTATCACTTGTTACTATATTAGATAATCCTTTGAGGGATTTGTTTGGGGTATCTTCACCTCGACCGGAGGAACAAAGAGTTGCCCCTCAACCTACTACACCTTAATGGTACCATGGGTCTATCGCTCGTTGGTGTTGAGTTCTTGGAGGGAGCTCTTCCAGGGATCAAGGGATATCCGATCGACCGCATGACCAAGAGTAGTCGCGACAAGCTCTACATCGACGACTCAGGCTAGGGCAGCGAGGCCGACTCAATCGAGTATGGGTACCGGGTCCCCTTCGGCAAGATTCATGCCTTCATCGGAAAAATTGGCGTATCAGAACCTGAGCCGGACATCCACACCGACATCGTCAAGCCGGCTCGGCGCACGCAACCCGCTCGGGCTCAAGACGGTCGGAACCATGTTTTCGTTGGCTTCACCCTAGGGGTCGATCTCAAGGATAACTTCATGTCTGCTGGGTACAACCTTGTCTACTCCAACGGTGAGTCATCGGTTGGGGAAACATAGTCGATCCACCTGTTGTACGATGCAGACTTGGGGGATTCTCTGACGATGAGCCGCCCCATTGGACTACCATCTACATGGCAGGCACTGCGCCAGCGCTTGACTCTACTGCAGCAGGTTCCATGGGAGGAACCGGCGCATCAGCAACTGACCCCAGCGCGTTTAGCCCGGTTAAAACGCTGGGTCAAGTTCTCTCAGAGCTAGTCGCCTCACTGACGACGCTCCTTGAGTCGCTACTAACGGCAGAAAACCAGGAAGAGTAAACAAAAAGATAGCTAAGATTCACGAGCAGATGGCTAAAACTCAGGAAGACATCAACACTGAGAATGCTCACATGACGCAGCTACAAGCCCAGATTCATAATGAGGAGGAGGGTCTAAGGACGGAAACCTGGCGCATGGGCCTACAGTAGAACGCTTCAGATGTGGTTCATAGGAGAATGCACGAGACTCACCTGCCAACTGATCTAGAGCTGAGGCATCTGTTTAATACACCGGGGCCAGAACGAGTATCCCGGGAGCCCCGGTTATACCTCAATTGAACCGGATCATGTCCCCAGATGGGAATGCGGCCATCTCCAGCTCAGCCTCATCAGCCACCTCAACAACATCAGCTTGAGCCGACTCATCATCAGCCACCTGTTCGCACGACCCTGGACCACTTTATGATGCTGGCGGGTCATTTCTCCAATCCTATTGATAACTTGTTGGCAGCAGCTACCAACCTCGCCGCACTTCCAATCATAGGGAACACCCTAGTTGAGAGGGAAGCTTTGCATGCTGATGACCCACAAGTATAGGGGATCTATCATAGTCCTTTCAATAAGTAAGAGTGTCGAACCCAACGAGGAATAGAAGGAAATAACAAGCATTTTTTAGTAAGGTATTCTATGCAAGCACCGAAATTATCGGTAACAAATAGTTTTGCGATAAGGTAATTCATAACAGGAAACAAGTAACAAAAGTAAACAACATGCAGCAAGCTGGCCCAATCCTTTTTGTAGCAAAGGAAAATCCTGGACAAACTCTTATATAAAGGAAAGCGCTCCCGAGGACACATGGGAATTATCGTCAAGCTAGTTTTCAGCATGCTCATACGATTCACATTCATTACTTTGATAATTTGATATGTGGGTGGACCTGTGCTTGGGTACTGCCCTTCCTTGGACAAGCATCCTACTTATGATTAACCCCCTCGCAAGCATCCGCAACTATGAAAGAAGAATTCAGGTAAACCTAACCATAGCATGAAACATATGGATCCAAATCAACCCCTTACGAAGCAACGCATACACTAGGGTTTAAGCTTCTATCACTCTAGCAACCCATCATCTACTTATTACTTCCCAATGCCTTCCCCTAGGCCCAAACAATGGTGAAGTGTCATGTAGTCGACATTCACATAACACCACTAGAGGAAAGACAACATCCATCTCATCAAAATATCAAACGAATACCAAATTCACATGACTACTTAGAACAAGACTTCTCCCATGTCCTCAAGAACAAATGTAACTACTCACCAATCATATTCATGTTCATAATCAGAGGGGTATTAATGTGCATAAAGGATCTGAACATATAATCTCCCATCGATTAAACCAACTAGCATCAACTACAAAGAGTAATCAACACTACTAGCAACCCACAGGTACCAATCTGAAGTTTTGAGACAAAGATCGGGTACAAGAGATGAACGAGAGTTTGAGAGGAGATGGTGCTGGTGAGGATGTTGATGGAAATTGACCCCCTCCCGATGAGAGGATCGGTGGTGATGACGATGGTGATGATTTCCCCCTCCCGAAGGGATGTTTCCCTGGTAGAACAGCTCCGCCGGAGCCCTAGATTGGTTCGGCCAAGGTTCCACCTCGAGACGGTGGCGCTTCATCCCAAAAGCTTCCTTATGATTTTTTCCATGTCAAAAGACACCTTATACCTGAAGATGGGCATCGGGGGGCTTCCAGGTGGCCAACAAGGCAGGGGGCCTGCACAGGGGGTAGGGCGCGCCCTCCACCCTCGTGGACAGTGGGTGGCCCCCTCCGGTGCTTTCTTCGCCCAATATTTTTAATATATTCCAAAACTGACTCTTGTGGAGTTTCAGGACGTTTGGAGTTGTGCAGAATATGTCTCTAATATTTTCTCCTTTTCTAGCCCAGGATTCCAGCTGCCGGCATTCTGCCTCTTAATGTAAACCTTGTAAAATAAGAGAGAAAAGGCATAAGTATTGTGACATAATGTGTAATAATAGCCCATAATGCAATAAATATAGATATAAAAGCATGATGCAAAATGGACGTATCAACTCCCCCAAGATTAGAGCTTGCTTGTCCTCAAGCGGAAGCCGATATCAAAAAATATGTCCACATGTTTAGAGATAGAGGTGTCGATAAAATAAAATACGTACATGAGGGCATCATGATCATTCTTAGAATAGCAACATATATATATTGTCATATGATTTCTTATGCTGAAGTAACAATCTATTCACAATGTAAAGTGTGAATCAGAAACTTCATTGAAAAAATAGCAAACTTGAAACGCCTACGATGCGGCTATAGCTCCCACGTGTCGAGGCATGACTTAGAGGCATAACCACATAGTGGTTTTGTTGCAAGAAGGGTCATCTTCACAAACATCCTATGTAATAAACAAGACAGGGATAAATAGAGTTGGCTTACACTCGCCATGTCACACAATACATAAATAATTCATACATCATCCAAAATACACTCATAGACCGATTACGGACAACCAAATGAAAAAGGAAGATAAACCCAACTGCTAGATCCCAGATCGTCCAACCTGGGCTCGACTACTGATCATCAGGAAATGACACAAATAAGAGTAAGATGAGGTGGAGCTGCAGCAAGCGCTAAGCAAATATGGTGGCTAACATACGCAAATAAGAGTAAGATGAGAAGCTACGCAATGGTCGTGAAGCTAGAAGTGATCCTAAAACTACTTACGTTAAAACATAACACAAGACCGTGTTCACTTCCCGGACTCCGCTGAAAAGAGACCATCATGGCTACACACGCGATTGATTCATCTTAATTAAGTCAAGTGTCAAGTTATCTACAACCGGACATTAACAAATTCCCATCTGCCACATAACCATGGGCACGGCTCTCGAAAGTTTATACCCTGCTAGGGGGTCCCAACTTAGCCCATCACAAGCTCTCACGATCAATGAAGGATATTCCTTCTCCCGAAAAGACCCAGTCAGTCTTAGAATCCCGGTTGCAAGACATTTCGACAATGGTAAAACAAGACCAGTAAGACTGCCCGACTGTGCCGACAAATCCCGATAGGAGCTGCACATATCTCGTTCTTAGGGCACACCGGATGAGACATCCTACGAGTAAAACCAACCCTCAAGTTTCTCCGAGGTGGCCCCGCAGTCTACTCGGTTTGGACCAACACTCAGAGGAGCACTGGCCAGGGGGGGGTTAAAATAAAGATGACCCTTGGGTCTGCAGAACCCAAGGGAAAAGGCTTAGGTAGGCAAACGTAAAACAAAGGTTGGGCCTTGCTAGAGGAGTTTTATTCAAGGCGGACTGTCAAGGGGGTCCGAAAACCCCAACCGCCTAAGGAACACAAAATCAAGGAAGATAACACTAGTATGACGGAAACTAAGGCGGCAAGAGTGGAACAAAACACTAGGCATAAGGCCGAGCCTTCCACCCTTTACCAAGTATATAGATGCATTAATTAAAATAAGAGATATTCTGATATCCCAACATAACCATGTCCCAACATGTAACAAACTTCAACTTCATCTGCAACTAACAACACTATCAGAGGGGCTGAGCAAAAGCGGTAACATAGCCAAACAACAGTTTGCTAGGAAGGTGGGTTAGAGGCTTGACATGGCAATAGGGGAGGCAAGATAAACAAGTGGTAGGTAGCGCGACATAGCGATAGAACAAACAACTAGCAAGCATAGATAGAAGTGATATCGAGGGTACGATCATCTTGCCTGCAATGTACTCAGAGTTGTCAAAAGCTTGATCCTCGTTAGCGTACTCAACAGGTTCCTCATTCACATACTAGTCTCCTAGCTCTACCCAAAGCAAGAACAAAGCAATGGAACAACAATCAATTATGGTGCAATGCACAAGCAACATGATGCAATACATGGCATGATATGCAAGATATGATGTGCAATGCATATGGGTACTCTGGAAAAAGATGATGAAGGCATGATATTTTCAAAACAAGTATGCCGCTAGAAAGATGAGGTGATTTTGGTCGAAATCGATATAAGGATCACCGGAAACGGATGTGCAGTTAGCAAATGACAAGCAATACAAGAATGATGCAAATCTGTGATTAACAACATCATAGCACTTAGAATGCAACAAGAAACTAAGCTACAACACTCCAACATAGCAAAAAGCACATGAGCATAAATTACACATGAAGGTGTACAAATCATGAACACTAAGCTCCTGCAAGTTCTCACTAGATCAAGCTTAAGATAGCATGGCCAAATGCAAATGATAACAAATTCACAGACTTAGAGAAATTACTAAACATGTCAAAACAACATCATATAGCAATGTTTAAAGCTAGCAAACAACATGCTACATGAATATATCATGGCAAACAAAGGCGTGACATGCTTGTACTATATACATAGAACAAAACGCCCTTGATGAAATTTAATCAAAGAGGCATGGAAAATGATGTGGCACCCATGCAAACATCGCAAGTTATATTATCAGTTTCAGACTTGGAAGAAAAGCAGAGCATGCACTACAAAAAAAAGACACATCCGTGACATTTTGGGCCGAACGAATTTTTTTTCTGTCATACATATGGCACTTCTATGACGATAATTGTGACAAAACCGGGTATCATCATAGATGTGGTGGGCTCCTACTTCTATGAAAAAAATCATGATAGAAAATGGGATTTTCGTCTTGGGCGGGCCGGAGACGCAGCTGCATGACATTCTTTGGGCCGTCCATGACGGAAAATACCGTGGTAGAAGCGAGGGGGAGGAAAATTTCGGGGAGTTCCCGGTTACGGTGGGAGGTCGGGTGGCCAAGCGATGCACCTTTCTCTCATACACATACGCGCGTGTGTGCGAGGCGTTGGCTCTAACTGAACCCGAGCGAGGTGTTGGGCTCTAACTGAACCCGAGCGATTGCACTGCAGGCTATGCGTTACTAAACCCGATCGAGCGATTCCTTCGCTACTGCTGCTAACTGAAGCCGATCGATGCTACAGGACCACCCCATGGAGGGCAGGATGAACAGTAGACAGTGCAGGGCAGGATGAACAGTAGTTCGTGGAGGGGTGGTTGAACAGGAGCCCGTGGAGAGGGCTGGTTGAATAGTAGCCGGTGGAGTAGCGCGCTGTGGAGGCTGGATGAACAGGAGCCCGTGGATGAACAGTGCAGGTGGAGGCTGGAGGAGGTCGACGGTGGATGAACAGTAGCTCATGGAGGCTGGAGGGGGTCGACGATGGAGATGAACAGTATCCCGTGGAGTCCCGTTTTGTGGTACGCCACACCCCTCCCGATGAACAGGACCCCCGTTTCGACCGTAGCGCTCCAACACAAGTCCGTTTCGTCCGTTTTGCAGTACGCCACACCCCTCCCAATCAACAGGACCCCCGTTTCGACCGTAGGAGGTCCGTTTCATCCGTTTTTGGTACGCCAGACCCCTCTCCCGATGAACAGGATCCCATTTCGAACGTGGCCGGTCGAACACAAGGCCGTTTCCTCTGTTCTGCAGTGCGCCAGGCCTTGTTTCCATCGCCTGTTCCGTCCAAGCCCTCCCGATGAACACGACGCATTCCGTTGCCTTCCCATGAACACGAAGACGATGATGTTTCTCCATTCCTACCCAGCCATGTACACGATCCCTGGCCGTACGTATGCGCGAGTAGGCGTTCAAGACCCCTGTCAGGACCCCAATTCTAAGTCACATCGATCTAGTCGGTAACACCTCATATCACATTGCGGCCTCACGCACGATATCCCCACGGGTGTCGCCTTACCATGGCCCGGGACCGTTTGCGCCTTTTGGCTCACGTATATGATAGTGTCGCTAGCATCCATATGACAGAGAACCCGGGCCGACATGGCTAGTCATGAACCCAAAGTGGCGCAGACCTATGGAGACAGGCATACATGAATCACATCGAGCATGTCGGTCATCAGCGAGTGAATCCGGGCTGTAGCACTGGGCTAACAGGACTCCGGATGTCACCGCGTGGCATTTCCCCGAAGGGACAAACATAGGAACGAAGTGAAACACATGCCGGCCAGTCAAGTGTCCTGAGCAGTAGTGCTGGGCTAGCAGGACTCCGGTGAACCGGGCTGTAGCGGACTACTATGGCTCGTGGAACACTAGACTACATTTCCCCATAAGAAAGGCTGCCAAGGATAAACAACTAGATTGTCAGATCCCATTCATACCAAGCATTTCAAGCATACACACAATATGCCCGATATGAGTACATACAACATGGCATCACAACAAAACTCTACAACTCAAGTACTTTATTTAAAGGCTCTAGAGAGCCATACATAACATGTTCATACAGGTAGGGGTCACATGACCCGACACTCAAGTCATACAAGCATACAAGCACATGCGGAAGTAAATAGTCTGAGTACAGACACTAGAAAGCAAGAAGGCTTCTCGAAGCCTATCTATCTACATAGGGCCCTCCATGGCCAGGATCACCACCTGGGTTGATAGTCACTTGTCGACATCAAGGTCTACATAAAACCCATCGGAGGGGGCGGTGTTGTGGTCTGAAAACAGTAATTAAGCAAACATGAGTAAAAAGGTACTCAGCAAGTCTTACATCAGATCCTACTATACATGCTCATTCTCAAGAAGGTGGTGGGGTTATTGCAGCAAGCCAGCTTTGACTCTTGGCTAAACTATCCTACGGAACTCCACTAGTAAAAATAGTTTTCGCACACGAGTCCACTACTCGCCAACACAATACTCCACCGGGGATCCTCCCTCGACATCCTACGAGAGGGCCATCCTCGGTACTCACACTTATCTTGAGTCTTTTAGTAGTATCCATTAACTTGTCTATGAACTGTATAGGCAACAAAGTAGTCCTTTACCGCGGACGCGGCTATTCGAATAGTTTTATACCCTGCAGGGGTGTACTTCTTCATACACGCTTTCACCACTTACCTCCGTTTACACGACATGTACTTGGCAACCTTCAAGCGGAAGCCCAACGAGCGGCCACAGCCTACCTAAACACTCAAGTCTCTAGTCCAGGTGTATCGCCTATCCAGGTTCCATCCGCAGGGAGTCCGGCCGAGGTTTCCACACACGGCCCCGAACGATGTGAACAGGGTTCCCGAGACACCAAACGGGTGACTCGGTACACCGTGCCACAGTGTATCTACCCCAACATAGCCCACCCCTAGGGTCGGCGCTACGCACGGCCGCCAACACATAACCTACAAACACCAGAAACTATTTGCAACTCCTGGATAGAGTACTAGGGTGATTAAGAAGCCGAGAGGGTCCATTGGTTTCGGGCCCAATGTATGGTAGTAATTGCATCTTAAATCACACATACAGATCTCAGTTCTTATGGATGGCCTCAATGAAACAACCCACCATGTACTCCTACATGGCCTCTCATCAATACCTTTACCAAAACATGTTCATCACATCCCTCACATTACCGATATAACCATTTCACTCTAGCCCATCACCCAGATGGACCAGACCTGACACAACTCTAAGCATAGCAGGCATAGCAAGGTAGGAAACACATACATGGCTCAATCAACTCCTACACATGCTAGTGGGTTTCATCTAGTTACTGTGGCAATGACAGGTCATGCAGAGGATAAGGGTTCAACTACCATAGCACACAGCAGTTTGAATCGCGTTGTCTTAATGCAGTAAACAAGAGCAGAAGCGAGAACATGGGTTTGTATCGGAATGATCAATGGTTGCTTGCCTGATGTAGTGGTAGTAGGGTACTTCCCTTGAGACAGATACTCGGGGTTATCCTCGGAGGCAGAACCTACCACGAAAGGCAAACCGAACATAATCAACACATGCCAATATGCAGCAATATGATGCATGCTATGACATGGCAAGATGAATGTGTCTTGGCCTAATGCAAGCTAAAACAGAAGGGGATGAACTCATTTGAATCAAAGATTCAAATGTTAGCTCATTTAATATAGCCTTATTAGTGCATTACCTTATTCTTCTTAAACAGCAAGTTTAACTTGTTTTGTCACGCATGCAAACATTACAGATGGATAGATTGAATTTTTTTGATCATTTTTCATATATAACTTGTTTGAATTGGAGCTATGGTTGATTTTCTATGATTTTTAGAAGTTTTGGCTATTTTCTGGAATTTCCTATATAAGAATAATTCCAGTAATTGAATTAATGCGTCAGCATGACATAGGTGTGACATCAGCGGGTCCACTGGGTTGGCCAGGTCAAACCTGACAGGTGGGCCTTGTCTATCAGTGTCTCAGCTAATTAACAGAATTATGTCAGTGCTAATTAACTGCCAGTGGGGCCTGGGCCCACATGTCAGTGACTAAACTAATTAAATTTAGTTAAAACTAATCCTAAACTAATTAGCAGGCCGGCCCCACCTGTCATAGACTCAGGAGGGGAGTCAACCTGGGCCCACATGGGGTCAAACAGAGTCAAACTCGCCGGTGTCTAGCCGCCGGCAAGGCCAGACGCGGCGGAGAGCTCGGGTTTTGCACTCCGGCGACCAAAAGGACGGCGGAGGCCATCTACGTGTTGCGGGGAGTGAGTCGCGTCGGGTGGTGGCAGCAGCCAGAGCTGGGGTGGCAGGAAACGTCGCCGGCGTCGACCTTGGCGGCGGCCGGAGCTCGGGTGAGGTTGAACTAGTCGTTAGCAGGCACGGCGAGGGGCGTGCGGGGGTGCTACGGGCTCGTGCAAGCGCGTGGAAGACGAAGGCATGCTCGGTTGCGTCCCGACGTGGCTGTGGCCACGACAGCGACGTGCGGTAGCGGCGGCGAGCTTCGGCTTCGATGGCCGTGGTGGTTAGAGGACGCGGACGAGCGCAGGTAGAGGGGGAAACGGTGGCGGAGCTCACAGCGTGTAACGCCCTCGATGCGGCTATAGCTCCCACGTGTCGAGGCACGACTTAGAGACATAACCGCATTGAAAGCAATGTCGCAAGTTAGGCAATGATCACAACATCCCATGTAATATATAATATAAACGGGAAGATACATAGTTGGCTTACACTCGCCACGTCACATCAGAGTACATAAATAACATCCATCATACAAACACTCAAGTCCTGGCTTCGGCGACAAAATAGAAAAGAACCCAACATGCGACAAGGCCCCGAATCAAACCCCAACTAGGCACCACTAGTGATCATCAGGAAAAGACACGTAGTACCGCTGAGAGTCCTCGTCGAACTCCCACTTAAGCTCATAATCGTCACCTGGAGCGGAATCACCTGGATCTGCATCTGGAGTTATAGTAACTGTGAGCCACAGGGACTCAGCAATCTCGCACCCTCGCGATCAAGACTATTTAAGCTTATAGGAAGGGTAAGGCAGAATTATGTGTGGAGCTGCAGCAAGCGACTAGCATATATGGTGGCTAACTTATTCGCAAAAGAGAACGAGAAGAGGAGGCAAAGCACGAGCGAGAAGCTAGAAGAACAACCTGCGCAAGCATAACTCCAACACCGTGTCCACTTCCCGGACTCCGTCGAGAAGAGGCCATCATGGTAACACACTCAGTTGATTCATTTTAATTAATTAAGGTTCAAGTTATCTACAACCGGACATTAACAAATTCCCATCTGCCCATAACCGCGGGCACGGCTTTCGAAAGTTCAAACCCTGCAGGGGAGTCCCAACTTAGCCCATGACAAGCTCTCACGGTCAACAAAGGAATAGACCTCCTCCCAAGACGTTCTGATCAGACTCGGTATCTCGGTAACTCAAGACACTTCAACAGGTTAAAACAAGACCAGCAACACCGCCCGAATGTGCCGACAAATCCCGATAGGAGCTGCACATATCTCTTTCTCAGGGCACACTCAGACTGTCTAAACTTCCGGTAGGCCAGCCCAGAGTTGCCCCTGGTAGCCACCGGCGGCTGACGGTTTGGACCAACACTCAGAGGAGCACTGGCCCGGGGGGGTTAAAATAAGATGACCCTTGAGTCTGCAGAACCCAAGGGAAAGAAAAGGCTAGGTGGCAAATGGTAAAACCAAGGTTGGGCATTGCTGGAAAAGTTTTAATCAAGGCGAACTATCAAGGGTTCCCATTATAACCCAACCGCGTAAGGAACGCAAAATCCAGGAATATAACACCGATATGACGGAAACTAGGGCGGCAAGAGTGGAACAAAACACTAGGCGAGAGGCCGAGCCTTCCACCCTTTACCAAGTATATAGATGCATTAAGATAACATAGAAATATAATGATATCCCAACAAGTAAATAAATGATGTTTCAACAAGGAACGGCCTCCAATCTTCACCTGCAACTAGCAACGCTATAAGAGGGGCTGAGCAAAGCGGTAACATAGCCAATCAACGGTTTGCTAGGACATGGTGGCTTAGAGGTTTGACATGGCAATTGGGAGGCTGACAAGCAAAAGGTAGGCATCGTAGCATTGGCATAGCAAAAGAGCGAGCAAACTAGCATAGCAAAGATAGTAGTGATTTCGATGGTATGATCATCTTGCCTGCACAGGTTTCAGAGTTGACTGGATCCTCACAAGCAAACTCAACGGGCTCCTCGGTAGAGAACTCGTCTCCCGTCTCTACCCAAACAAGACAAACAAGCAACAAGGATACAATCAACCACGTGCAAGAACAAGCAACATGATGAAATGATGATATGCTATGCGGGATGCGATGCGGGATGCCAAAATGCAAGATATGACAGGAAATTCATGAACCTGGCCTCAACTTGGAAAACCAAGTATGCCACTGGAAAGATGAGATGAAATCGCTTGAAAACGATATAAAGAACGCCGGAATCGGAGAAACGGTTTGGAAATGGCAAGCGTTTTAAGAATGGCACCGGTCTGCTATTTACAGCAAGTAGGCACCTAAATGCAATGATATGAACATGCTACAGCCACCAAACGTGACAACAAAATACATGGCAGGGATGCACACAAGATGCTTAACAAAAGACTAGCACTAATCCACGGCCAATTCATCCATTATGAGGTTCAAACAAGCATGGCAAAAACGCAAATGCAAAACAGATTCCAGACTCAACAAGCTTAACAAAAGACCCAAAGTGACCTGGGGCCAAAAGGGTTCACAAAATATACTAATGGGCACACGAACATAGCTAAAACACAATCAGTTTTCATACTTAGTGAAAACTGAGACATGCTGAAACATAACTCACGGAGGCATGTAAACGAGCTCGATGCACTCACCACGGTGCAAGTCATGGCAAGGCAACCATACATCCATTAAGAAGGCACAAAATACAAGCTAGACATGGCAAGAACAATGGCATAGCATGCACGGATCAACTAAAATCGCAAACGAGTTGACGATCTGCCCAGATTCACCATGAAGCAAAAGTAGAGCTCGATTGACTCAAGCTAGGGTGCTCCATAATTGCAAACAAAGACATGGATGGACAGGGCATAACAAGATTAACAAAACTCCTTTATTGATCATCCTCAAAAGAGGCACGGATCACTAGGAAACAAGCTGAACATATGGCATCATGAACTAAACAATCCCAGACTTAGTGAAAACAACTAAGTCTCTGAAAACAGATTTGCCGGGTGCCTCACTTTGCAAGCTTGCACAGGTCACCACACACATCCTAAAAATTCATGGGTTGCACCTCTGGAAAGAAGACAAAATCCTTAACAAAACATATGAAGGACTCACAGGCATAGCATGCACACAACAATCATGGCAAAAATGACAAAAGTCTAAGATGAACTAGCAGATCTGACAATTAACTCACGAAGCCTCCTTCTAACAGCATTTTGGGAATCAAGATGAGCTCAAATGAAAATGATGCACTGGAATGAAATGATGTACTCGTCGAGACGAACATTTTGATATACTATATGCCCAAATCGGAGCTATGGATGCGGAGATACAGCACGTCAAAGTATGCTCGAAAATTAGAGGGAGAGGGAAAAAGTCAACCCCGATCTAGGGTTACTGTAGCAGCGGATCGGGATCCAGATCGGGCGCGCTCAACAAGGATCGCCGGGGATGGCCGCGGTGGTGGCCGGACTTGCCGTGGAACTTGCCGGCATGGAGGGACATGGCCGGGGCGAGGCCGGGCGTTGGTGGCGGCACTGCGGCAGCTCGAGGCGGGGCCGGGCGAGGCGGTGGCCGGCAGCGGCTGGGCGGCGATGGCGGGGCTCGCCGGCGACGATGGAGGCTGCCGGCGATGGAGCCGCGGTGGCGCGGGCGGTAGAAGACGACGACGCGGGGCGGCGGAGGGAGTGGCCCGCTCGGGCGGCGCGGGGGCCGGGCGAGGGCTCCCGCGGGCCGGCGGCGGCGGTGGTGGTCGGCGCCACGTGGCAGCGTCCGGTTAGGCGCGGGGCGGCGGCGGACGTGTCCGGCTAGGCTCCGGACATGTCTGTCGGCGCGGAGAAGCTTTTTGTTAGCTAGGGTTGGACGGGGAGAGATCCGAGATCCAAAAACGGGGGGACTATTTATAGGCATAAGTGGAGCTAGGAGAGTCCAAATGAGGTGCGGTTTTCGGCCACGCGATCGTGACCGAACGCTCTAGAACATGGAGAAGAGTTTGGTGGGTTTTGGGCCAAATTGGATGGGTGTTGGGCTGCAAAACACACGAGGCTTTTTTGGTACCTCGGTTAACCGTTGGAGTATCAAACGAAGTCCAAATGGTACGAAACTTGACAGGCGGTCTACCGGTAGTAAATCAAGGCCGCTTGGCAAGTCTCGGTCCAATCCGGAAATGTTTAATCCCCACACACGAAAGAAAGCTAGAAATGACCACCGGAGGAGAACGAAGCGCCGGAATGCAAAACGGACAATGGGAAAAATGCTCGAACGCATGAGATGAACACGTATGCAAATGCAATGCACATGATGACATGATATGAGATGCATGACAACGACAACAACACATGGAGACAAAAAACCTGAACCCAAGGAAATAAATATAACTTAACGCCGGAAACGGCAAGAGTTGGAGTACAAATAGGGAAAGTTACATCCGGGGTCTTACAACACTCCACCACTACGAAAAGATCTCGTCCCGAGATCTAGGACTGAAAGAACTCTGGGTACTCAGAACGGAGGTGATCCTCGTGTTCCCAGGTAGCTTCACGGTCTGAATGGTGTGACCACTTGACTTTGAGAAATTTGATTGACTTGTTGTGAGTCTTGTGTTCAGTCTCTTCAAGAATAGCAACTGGGTGCTCACGATAAGAGAGATCTTCTTGGAGCTCAATGTCCTCGACGTTGACGGTGCGGTCAGGAGTCTTGAAGCACTTTCGAAGCTGAGAGACATGGAACACGTCATGAACATTTGCAAAGTTTGAAGGAAGCTCGAGTTGATAGGCGAGGTCGCCTCTCTTGCTGACAATCTTGAAAGATCCCACGTATCTAGGGGCAAGCTTCCCTTTGATACTGAAGCGACGAGTACCTTTCATAGGAGAGACACGAAGGTAAACATGATCTCCGATCTCGAAAGCCAAATCACGGTGCTTACTATCATAGTAGCTCTTCTGGCGGGATTGGGCTGCTTTGAGGTTATCTCGAATGACTTTGCACATTTCTTCTGCTTCTGTGATTAAGTCATTACCCAGTAGCTGACGTTCACCGGTTTCAGACTAGTTGAGAGGGGTACGACACTTCCTGCCATACATAATTTAAAATGGGGCCTTGCCCGAACTTGCTTGAAAACTATTGTTGTAGGAGAATTCAGCATAAGGAAGACAATCCTCCCACTTCATGCCGAAGGAGATCACACAAGCCCTGAGCATATCTTCAAGAATCTGGTTGACACGCTCGACTTGACCGCTTGTTTGAGGATGGAAAGCAGTGCTGAAGCGGATGTTGGTGCCCATGGCCTTCTGAAAAGAATCCCAAAACTTGGAGGTAAAGGTGCTGCCACGGTCTGAAGAGATCACTTGAGGAATACCGTGCAGAGAGAGAATTCGAGAGGTATAGAGTTCCGCCAATTGAGCTGCAGTGATCGACTCTTTGATAGGCAGAAAGTGAGCCACTTTGGTGAGTTTGTCGATGACAACAAATATAGCATCATTGCCACGCTTGGACTTTGGAAACCCAGTCACGAAGTCCATTTCAATGTGGTCAAACTTCCATTCTGGAATGGCAAGAGGTTGGAGGAGACCAGCTGGCCCTTGGTGTTCTGCCTTCACTCTTCTGCAGACATCGCATTCATTCACGAATTGAGCGATCTCGCGCTTCATTCGAGTCCACCAATAAGCTTGCTTGAGGTCCTGATACATCTTCGTACTCCCAGGGTGGATGGAGAGGAGAGAATTGTGAGCCTCCTTCATGATCACTTTACGAAGTTCACCTTTGGGTACAACAATATGATCCTCGAAGAAGAGAGTGTCCTTGTCATCAAGGCGGTAGCACTTATACTTGGACTGACTCTTGGCAATCCCAATCTTCACCTTTTTCACCATAGCATCAAGAAGCTGGGCTTGGCGAATCTGGTCTTCTAAGGTAGGAGAGACCTGAAGGTTGGCGAGGAAACCTTGAGGAACAACTTGCAGATTAAGTTTGCGGAAAGCTTCACAAAGCTCGGGTTGATAAGGCTTAAGAATCAGACTGTTACAATACGCTTTTCTGCTCAAAGCGTCAGCAATCACATTGGCCTTGCCTGGAGTGTACTCAATACTCAGATTATACTCTTGAATCATTTCGACCCATCGAGTTTGCCTGAGGTTGAGATTAGGCTGAGTGAAGATGTACTTGAGACTCTTGTGATCAGTGAAAATGTCCACTTTTCTTCCCAATAGAAGATGTCTCCAAGTCAAAAGAGCATGCACAACTGCCGCCAACTCGAGATCATGAGTGGGGTAGTTCTTCTCATTAGGCTTCAAATGGCGAGATGTATAAGCAACAACTTTCTTCTCTTGCATCAAAACTGCGCCAAGACCTTGGAGAGAGGCATCACAAAAGACCTTGTGCGGTTTGGATTCATCAGGCGGAGTCAGAACTGGAGCAGTGATCAACTTCTCTTTCAAAGTGTTGAAAGCAATATCACACTCCGGAGACCAAACGTACTTGACGTGCTTCTGAAGAAGATTTGAGAGAGGCTTCGCGATCTTAGAAAAGTTTTCAACGAATCTCCTGCAATAGCTTGCGAGACCGAGGAAACTGCGGAGTTGCTTCACGTTCTGAGGAGGTTCCCAATTCACAATTGCAGACACCTTCTCGGGATTCACGGCAATGCCCTTAGCAGAGATGATATGACCAAGATAAAGAACCTCATCGAGCCAAAATTCACACTTGGAGAACTTAGCGTAGAACTGATGTTCTCTGAGCTTATCAAGAACCAAACGCAAGTGCTTGGCATGATCTTCCTTGTTCTTGGAGAAAACCAGAATGTCATCGAGATAGACCAAAACGAAGTCATTGGTGTAGGCGTTGAAGATGAAGTTCATCATGCGAGAGAACGTCGGAGGAGCGTTGGCGAGGCCAAAAGACATGACAGTGTATTCATATGAACCAAAGCTTGTTCTGAATGCTGTCTTGGGAATACCTTCTTCACGAATACGAATCTGGTGATAACCCATACGGAGATCAAGCTTGGAGAATACTTGGGCACCTTTGAGTTGTTCGAACAGCTCATTGATGTTGGGAAGTGGGTATTTGTTCTTGATGGTCTTCTTGTTCACTGGACGGTAATCAACACAAAGTCGGTCCGTTCCATCCTTCTTCTTCACAAAAAGAACACCACAACCCCACGGAGAAGAACTAGGCCGGATGAGACCCATTCTTTCTTGCTCATCGAGTTGCTTCTTCAGCTCCTTCAACTCTTCAGGTCCGAGCTTGTAAGGACGTTTGCACACAGGTTCCGTGCCAGGCTCAAGTTCAATAGCGAATTCAACTGGCCGGTGCGGAGGCATTCCTGGGAGCTCTTCTGGAAAGACGTCTTGATATTTGCAAATGACTGGAATTTGAGAGATGGCATCCAATTCACCCTTCTCATTGAGAGAAAACAGACGGATAGTATTATCCCGAGCGGCAAAGACAATTACATCTTCAGACGAATGAGTCAATTGAATCTGCCTGGCTGCACAATCAAGCTGAGCCTTGTGCTTAGAAAGCCAATCCATCCCGAGAATAAGATCAATATCCGAGTTACCAAGGATCATTGGGGAAGCCAGAAACTTAAAATCACCCATCGAGATAGAAATATCCGGAACTTCATAGTTAGCAAGCAAGCATCTACCCGGAGAGACGACTGCCAATGGCTTATGCATAACTTGAGAAAACCACCCATGCTTAGATGCAAAAGGTCTGGAAATGAAGCAATGTGATGCACCCATGTCAAAAAGAACTTTTGCAGGAACATCATTAACAGGAAGGTTACCCATAATCACATCTGATGAGTCCTCTGCCTGGGCTGCATTCACCATGTTGACCTTGGCGTACTTGGGGTTATACTTGACCACAGCTGTACTTGACGATCTGACAGGAGGAGGAGGAGGAAGACACCTCTGGTTGAAACACTTGTTGGCATAGTGACCCTTCTGTTGGCACTTGTTGCACGTGACCTCTGAAAGCGGACGGTGATACGGAGCACTCAATCTTGGAGCTTGAGACGAAGTCTTGTTCTGAAAGCCAGGGTTGGGTGGGTGGGAAGAACCACTACCACCTTTGCTCTTCTGCTGATACGGCTGACGGAACGGAGGAGGAGGAAGCCAAAACTTCTGCTGCTTGGCCACTTGAGTAGAGGAAGAAGGAGTAACATCTCTGACTCGCTTCTTGGAAGCATCACACCTCAACTGAGCAGCCTCTTGCTTCAGTGCCATGTTGTAGAACTCATCGTACCTCAAGGGCTCGAAAAGAACAAGAGCGAGCTGGATATCTTCTCTGAGACCACCCCTGAACTGGTATATCATGCTCTTCTCATCAGGCACGTCCTTCTTGGCAAAGCGGGCAAGCTTCTGGAGCAACTTGTTGTAGTCATAGAGAGACAAAGAGCCTTGCTTCAGATTGCAGAATTCCTCACGCTTGCTTTCAACCACGCTCTGGGGAATATGATGAGCTCGGAAATCTCAACGGAAATCATCCCAAGTGATAACACGTCCACCCCTGGAGTCCTTGTACTGCTGGAACCAATCTGCAGCTTGATCTTTGAGTTGGAAGGAAGCGAACTTCACAAAGTCCTCAGGCCTGACGTTACTGCACTCGAAATGCTTACACAGATCCACAAGCCAATCGTCAGCATCGGTTGCCTCAACACAATTGCTGAAAGTCTTTGGCCCGTTAGCAAGGAACTGGTTGAGTGTAGCAAAGTGACTCTGATTGCTGCCTTGATTCCCTTGACTGCCTTGATTGCGCTCTTGAAGAATTTGCATGATCAATTGTGTGTTTGCATTGGTTGCGGCCATCACAGCTTGCCATACCTCTGGAGGAGGTGGAGGCGGTGGCGGATCTTGATTCTGGTTCTGACTGGTGCTCTTAGCGGGAGCCATCCTGAAGAGGTTGACCACCATTAGCACATTGATAGACAAATATTGAAGCTGAATCCAACGGAATGAAAATTGCAACATATAGTCTTCACATCCGAACAAATTGAACGAATGCATTCCTCTTCAAATGGTCACATATCCATAAATTGAGAAGCCACGTAGAATTAAGGTAGAGAAATAAATCAGCAAGGTACGGATCAAGAACGAATAATCGGTAAGAAATCCCAATCTCAAACCAATATCCGTGGAAGAAGAACTAGAGCTACTAGAATTCCCACCTATGGAACTCCCGAACCTTTCCGGTTATGCAATCAGGTGTTGGGGATACAAGGGAAGCATAATATCTCACCCAAACTAGCAAATCCTACATCCAGCTGTATCCATCCTTCAACACATAACCAAGAAAACTTCGAAAACCATCTACCTCAACCTTCGAAAATCATCCGTTATACAAGTTATGGCGATAATCCCGAAATCCCGCCCCAGTACTGGGTGGCGTCGAGGTTATCTCACCAACGAACTGCATAAAAGAGATTTTCGATGTCGGCGAACATATCTCAAGTATTCCAGAATTGCAACAATAAAATTATGATGACAACACCTCAGAGCTCAACTCCCCGGGACACTTCCACTAAACCCCTGACAGGAGGCACCAAGTCAATGTTCTCATCATAAGCCATCGGAACGATTCCAAGATACTCGCGTGATCCAAAAAAATTTTTTTAGTGAAATTTGAGATGAGAAGAGTCAAAACTCTACGTCAGGATGCCTTACCAGAGCGATGAGGAGACTGGGAAGTAAAAAGAATTCCTAATCTCTCCGATATATAATTCCTAAATGACTCAAAACATTTTTCTAGACACAACTCGGCTGCTAAAGACGATCAAGCAATGGGGCTCCTAAGGTCGGGGAAGGCTCTGATTACCAACTTGTAAGGCCCTCGATGCGGCTATAGCTCCCACGTGTCGAGGCACGACTTAGAGACATAACCGCATTGAAAGCAATGTCGCAAGTTAGGCAATCATCACAACATCCCATGTAATATATAATATAAAAGGGGAGATACATAGTTGGCTTACACTCGCCACGTCACATCAGAGTACATAAATAACATCCATCATACAAACACTCATGGCCCGGCTTCGGCGCCAAAATAGAAAAGAACCCAACATGCGACAAGGCCCCGAATCAAACCCCAACTAGGCACCACTACTGATCATCAGGAAAAGACACATAGTACCGCTGAGAGTCCTCGTCGAACTCCCACTTAAGCTCATAATCGTCACCTAGAGCAGAATCACCTGGATCTTCATCTGGAGTTATAGTAACTGTGAGCCACAGGGACTCAGCAATCTCGCACCCTCGCGATCAAGACTATTTAAGCTTATAGGAAGGGTAAGGCAGATGTATGTGTGGAGCTGCAGCAAGCGACTAGCATATATGGTGGCTAACTTATTCGCAAAAGAGAGCGAGAAGAGGAGGCAAAGCACGAGCGAGAAGCTAGAAGAACAACCTGCGCAAGCATAACTCCAACACCGTGTCCACTTCCCGGACTCCGCCGAGAAGAGGCCATCACGGTAACACACTCAGTTGATTCATTTTAATTAATTAAGGTTCAAGTTAGCTACAACCGGACATTAACAAATTCCCATCTGCCCATAACCGCGGGCACGGCTTTCAAAACATCAAACCCTGTAGGGGAGTCCCAACTTAGCCCATGACAAGCTCTCACGGTCAACGAAGGAATAGACCTCCTCCCAAGACGTTCCGATCAGACTCGGTATCTCGGTAACTCAAGACACTTCGACAGGTTAAAACAAGACCAGCAACACCGCACGAATGTGCCGACAAATCCCGATAGGAGCTGCACATATCTCTTTCTCAGGGCACACTCAGATTGTCTAAACTTCCGGTAGGCCAGCCAGAGTTGCCCCTGGTAGCCACCGGCGGCTGACGGTTTGGACCAACACTCAGAGGAGCACTGGCCTGGGGGGGGGGGTAAAATAAGATGACCCTTGAGTCTGCAGAACCCAAGGGAAAGAAAAGGCTAGGTGGCAAATGGTAAAACCAAGGATGGGCATTGCTGGAAAAGTTTTAATCAAGGCGAACTATCAAGGGGTTCCCATTATAACCCAACCGCATAAGGAACGCAAAATCCGGGAATATAACACCGATATGACGGAAACTAGGGCGGCAAGAGTGGAACAAAACACTAGGCGAGAGGCCGAGCCTTCCACCCTTTACCAAGTATATAGATGCATTAATATAACATAGCAATATAATGATATCCCAACAAGTAAATAAATGATGTTCCAACAAGGAACGGCCTCCAATCTTCACCTGCAACTAGCAACGCTATAAGAGGGGTTGAGCAAAGCGGTAACATAGCCAATCAACGGTTTTTAGGACAAGGTGGGTTAGAGGTTTGACATGGCAATTGGGAGGCTGACAAGCAAAAGGTAGGCATCGTAGCATTGGCATAGCAAAAGAGCGAGCAAACTAGCATAGCAAAGATAGTAGTGATTTCGAGGGTATGATCATCTTGCCTGCACAGTTGTGAGAGTTGACTAGATCCTCACAAGCAAACTCAACGGGCTCCTCGTTAGCGAACTCGTCTCCCGTCTCTAACCAAACAAGACAAACAAGCAACAAGGATACAATCAACCATGTGCAAGAACAAGCAACATGATGAAATGATGATATGCTATGCGGGATGCGATGCGGGATGCCAAAATGCAAGGTATGACAGGAAATGCACGAACCTGGCCTCAACTTGGAAAACCAAGTGTTCCACTGGAAAGATGAGATGAAATCGCTTGAAAACGATATAAAGAACGCCGGAATCGGAGTTACGGTTTGGAAATGGCAAGCGTTTTAAGAATGGCACCGGTCTGCAATTTACAGCAAGTAGGCACCTAAATGCAATGATATGAACATGCTACAGCCACCAAACGTGACAACAAAATATATGTCAGGGATGCACACAAGATGCTTAACAAAAGACTAGCACTGAGCCACGGCCAATTTATCCATTATGAGGTTCAAACAAGCATGGCAATAACGCAAATGCAAAACAGATTCCAGACTTAGTGAAATTAACACTTGTCTGGAATTTCAGATCATGAAGCCCTCTTCGGAGCAGCAAAACAACATGATACATGACCTGATCATGACAAGGAAGGACATGCATGGAGCTAATCAACAAGCTTAACAAAAGACCCAAAGTGACCTGGGGCCAAAAGGGTTCACAAAATATACTAACGGGCACACGAACATAGCTAAAACACAATCAGTTTTCAGACTTAGTGAAAACTGAGACATGCTGAAACATAACTCACGAAGGCATGTAAACGAGCTTGATGCACTCACCACGGTGCAAGTCATGGCAAGGAAAGCATACATCCATTAAGAAGACACAAAATACAAGCTAGACATGGCAAGAACAATGGCATAGCATGCACGGATCAACTACAATAACATCGGCAAAATCGCAAACGAGTTGACAATCTGCCCAGATTCACCACGAAGCAAAAGTAGAGCTTGATTGAGTCAAGCTAGGGTGCTCCATAATTGCAAACAAAGACATGGATGGACAGGGCATAACAATATTAACAAAACTCCTTTATTGATCATCCTCAAAAGAGGCACGGATCACTATGAAACAAGCTGAGCATATGGCATCATGAACTAAACAATCCCAGACTTAGTGAAAACAACTAAGTCTCTGAAAACAGATTTGCTGGGTGCCTCACTTTGCAAGCTTGCATAGGTCACCACATACATCCTAAAAATTCATGTGTTGCACCTCTGGAGAGAAGACAAAATCCTTAACAAAACATATGAAGGACTCACAGGCATAGCATGCACACAACAATCATGGCAAAAATGACAAAAGTCTAAGATGAACTAGCAGATCTGACAATTAACTCACGAAGCCTCCTTCTAACAGCATTTTTGGCATCAAGATGAGCTGAAATGAAAATGATGCAATGGAATTAAATGATGTACTCGTCGAGACGAACATTTTGATATACTATATGCCCAAATCGGAGCTACGGATGCGGAGATACATCACGTCAAAGTATGCTCGAAAATTAAAGGGAGAGGGAAAAAGTCAACCCCGATCTAGGGTTACTGTAGCAGCGGATCGGGATCCAGATCGGGCGCGCTCAACGAGGATCGTCGGGGATGGCCGCGGTGGTGGCCGGACTTGTCGTGGAACTTGCCGGCGTGTAGGGAGATGGCCGGGGCGAGGCCGGGCGTTCGTGGCGGCGCTGCGGCAGCTCAAGGCGGGGCCGGGCGAGGCGGTGGCCGGCAGCGGCTGGGCGGCGATGGCGGGCCTCGCCGGCGACGATGGCGGCTCCCGGCGATGGAGCCGCGGTGGCGCGGGCGGTAGAAGACGGCGGCGCGGGGCGACGGAGGGAGTGGCCCGCTCGGGCGGCGCGGGGGCCGGGCGCGGGCTCCCGCGGGCCGGCGGCGGCAGTGGTGGTTGGCGCCACGTGGCAGCATCCGGTTGGGGGCGCGGCAGCGGCGGACGTGTCCGGCTAGGCTCCGTACATGTCCGTCCGCGCGGAGAAGCTTTTTTCTAGCTAGGGTTGGACGGGGAGAGATCCGAGATCCGAGAACGGGGGGCTATTTATAGGCATAAGTGGAGCTAGGAGAGTCCAAATGAGGTGCGGTTTTCGGCCACGCGATCGTGATCGAACGCTCTAGGACATGGAGCAGAGTTTGGTGGGTTTTGGGCCAAATTGGAGGGGTGTTGGGATGCAACACACACGAGGCTTTTTCGGTCCCTCGATTAACCCTTGGAGTATCAAACGAAGTCCAAATGGTACGAAACTTGACAGGCGGTCTACCGGTAGTAAATCAAGGCCGCTTGGCATGTCTCGGTCCAATCCGGAAATGTTTAATCCCCACACACGAAAGAAAGCTAGAAATGACCACCGGAGGAGAACGAAGCGCCGGAATGCAAAACGGACAACGGGAAAATGCTCGAACGCATGAGATGAACACGTATGCAAATGCAATGCACATGATGACATGATATGAGATGCATGACAACGACAACAACACATGGAGACAAAAAACCCGAGCCCGAGGAAATAAATATAACTTAACGCCGGAAACGGCAAGAGTTGGAGTACAAATAGGGAAAGTTACATCCGGGGTGTTACACAGCGGTTGCAGGGGAGCGAACGGCGAGCTCAGGGAAGGGCTGGAGCGAGCGGGGCGGCGAGGGGGATCTCCGGTGATCGTGGTTGAAGACGAGCTTGGTGCAGCATCTCCGGGGCGACTGAGCGCTCGGGGATGGGTCGAGGCGAAGCAGTGGACGACGGCGGAGCTTCCTGGCACGACATGTCAACGAATGGACGGCGGTGGCTGCAGTGGAGCTTGTCGGCGGTGACAGCTGTGCTCGGCAGGGAGATGAGGATTGAGCCAGAGAGGGGGAGAGGGCACGGGGAGAGTGGGGAGAAAGAGAGGGGAACATGGGGGTCAGCGTGGCACTCGTAGACGCCTCCAGGGCGTCGGCGGAAGCAGGAGGTGGCCGGCGTGTGGCTGCGGGCGCCGGCCACGCGCTCCTCATCCTCCTGGCGAGAGGAGGAGGACGATTGGCAAGAGCCAGTGGACTAGGCCGAGCCGGGTGGGCTGGTGGGCTGCGCCACGTAAGTCCCTGTTCTTTCTCTCCTTTTCTGTTTTTTTATTTTATTCTATTATTTCTGTAACTTCAGGGCTTTATTAAAAATGCTAGGGCATTACCAGAAATCATAAAATTAATCATGGCCACTGCTTAGAATATATCCAACAGCAAACATTTAATTTATGATTATTTGAGCATTTAAATGCCCAAATGCAAATACTATAATGATTAATCCAATGACCTTAGATGTCCTAGAAAAATGTGCACCATTTTTGTCAAAGGTTTTAACCCAAAACAAAAAGGGTGGGCTTTTTAGAAGGGCATTTCAGGTTCATTGAAAAAGTTTTTAGTAAACCCTAGTTGTTCCAGGGGGGTGCTGGGTGGTTCTGTCATCCCCATTTCAAATTTAAGAGAAAATTAAACATGATGCACACTCTAATGCTTGAACTAGCTAGGGTGTGACAACCCCGCCCGTATGTACACATACGTGGCCGTATTTTCTTTCTTGCACCCTGGCCGCTGTAAGTACGTGTACATGCTACCTGCGCGCCTCTACTATGACACGTGCGCGCCTCTACATCGACCAGTGTATATGTACATACACGTTCGCGACCAGAATGACAACGCTACGTATGCTTCGACCAGGTGGGTCCCGACTGTCAGGCACTTCCTTGCGTGTGAAGATGTAGCTGGTGGGTCCCAGCAGTCAGGGACAAACATTTTTTTCACGAAATACAGTGGCCCGTCCGGTGAGTCCCCGCTATCAGGTGGAGGAATAATTATTTTGCGCGTAATAAGGAGGCACTTCCTTGCTGCGGTCGTGGACCCAGCTGTCAGCGTCTCCACGCACAGTACTCTTCCGATGGAAGTCGGTCGTTGACCACATGGACCACGCCGCGCCGAGAGCACCACGGCGGTGGACGACGGCGAGGCCTAGGAAGGGGACGACGCGGAGCCGGGGAAGACGCGGCAGTGGAAGCCCGCACGGAGAGGAGTACGAGGGTTCACTGGTTCAGCTATGGTGTGAGGCTGCCGTTGCCGTAGGGCCTGGCCAGCGGTGGGAATAGTAGGGGGCGGTGAGACCTCCGTGGCAGCACAGCCGGCCACGGGAGGCAGGAGCATGCGGCACGACCGACGCTGCTTTGGACGGCTGGAACAAGAATACCAGAGGTTGAAGAAGCAATACAGCCGTTGGATGGACATCGTACGGTCACTTGAGCTAGAATTGTTCATATTGACTAAGTTGACAAAGCCCTTCGTCCCCGTCAACTTAGTAGGCCCACAAGTCAGCCTCCCACAAAGGTGGGTCCCAGCTAGGCGGGGGAGTATTCATTTTTTTGTGCGTAATAAGGAGGCACTTCCGGTGGGTCCAAGCTGACATCGGGGGGAACGTTTTTTTTGCGAAATACGGTGGCCCATCCGGTGGGTCCCAGCAGTCAGTGGGGAAACGATTTTTTTGCAAAATACTGGTGACCCGTCCGGTGGGTCCCCGCTGTCAGGTGGAGGAATAATTATTTTGCGCATAATAAGGAGGCACTTCCTTGCGGCTGCCGTGGACCCAGCTGTCAGCCTCTCCACGTACAGTACTGTTTCGATGGAAGTCGGTCGTTGACCAGATTGACCACGCCGCGCCGAGAGCCCCATGGCGGTGGACGACAGCGAGGCATAGGAAGGGGTCGACGCGGAGCCGGGGAAGACGTGGCAGTGGATGCCCACGCGGAGAGGAGTACGAGCATTCTCCAGTTTGGCTGCGGTGTGAGGCTGCCGTCGCTGCAGAATAATAGGGGGTGTGGGTGAGTAGAGGGATGCCCTGGCCAGCGGTGGGAGTAGTAGGGGGCGCTGAGGCCTGCACGGCAGCACAGCCGGCCACGGGAGGCGGGAGTAGGCGGTCCCGCCGGCGCTGCTTTGGCAGCTGGAGCAAGAAGATCAGAGATTGAAGAAACACGACGGCCGTTGGATTGACATCCAACAGTTACGTCTGCTAGAATGGTTTGTTGAAGTATATAATAACTAAAAAGTTTTTGCATACGCGTCAACTAAACAGGCCCACAAGTCAGACCACTGCCTCTTTTGTTTAATAATTTGTATATAGCTCATGGCATCTTCTTATGCAATTTATTGCAGTTGTTTTTTTGGTTGGCCAGGGCCAATTTCACATATTTCCGTGGGTTCCAAACTATTTTTAATACCGGAATGTCCAGCCAGATTTAAAGTACTTTGAAGATATATTTAAATTAGGTTAATGCCCAGTGAAATAGGTATGTGAAAATGTAATAAAATTCAGAAATTATAAAGTAATTGCCAATATGTCATCTGTTTTTATATTTACAACCCATTTCATATTACTTTCAAGATTTGTAGGCGTCTTGAAAGAGTTGCAGCCCATCAGGGCGTAGAAAAATAAGTAGGCCTGGATTGGGTATTCTTCAGAAAAAATAAACTGGGCTCATTTTGACAAAGAAAAAATAGATGGGCTGGTTACATGGTGAACATAAAATATAAGCCTGGGCTAGACAGGCCACAACCCAGTTCAAACCCTGCTCTGTCTCAACAATACCAAACAAAAAAATACTGCTCGAGTAGCTACGTCCCAGGTGTCATTCGATCTTGTGCTGTTCTCTTGTCTATTGACTATATACGCTCCCAATGTCGTGGGTCCCAGTTGTGAGGAAAACGCTAGGAGGAAGCATTTTATTTTTCCATACGCTGACGTGGAGGGCCCCTACTGTCATCCTCACCACGTACTTCTGCTGATTCCTGTTGTTTGTTGACCATGTTGACAACGCGAGAGGGCGGTGCCGCGGCGAGCGCACCAAAGCGCGCGGAGGACGTCGGCGTTAACGATTTAGGAGACAGTGGGGCGACGATGCATGCGCTGAGGCGCAGCCAGCCGTGGGAGGCGGAAGCAGGCGGCCCCGCCGGCACTGGTTTGGTTATGGAGGCTGGGGGAAGACAGGATTGAAGAAACACGACAGACTGTAGTACTTAACATCCTTAACTGAAACCAGTAGGGGCACTTAACAACCAAAGCTGAAAGCAGTATGAGTACTTATACATGTTCAACCGTACAAAGCACGCCTCGAACAGTGCTACTTCGCCTACAGTTAACCAAGGGTGAGGCCGCCAAGCCCCAGGACAAGGCCCATGCGCCACCCCATGCATCCACAACCTTCTTAAGGCGGCTTCATCTCGCAACGTGGTCAATAAACAGGATATTCGCTTTAGAGCCATGGAAAAGCATGAACATAATCTTCTGTCCTATTCTCCAAGATGGACGTGCCTTCATTATTTGAGACCACCCATGAATTGAGTAGGTCGACATAAACATCATGTTGTGACCAAGCGCAAGTCTGACCCGACCATGGTCAGGCATCTGTATAGGAACAATAGAACTCGGCAGTTCCTGTTTCAAGAGGATCACAGCTGTAAAACTGTGTATAAGCAATAGTTTATGAACAACATATATAATAGAAAACAACTCATACCATAAGTTTCTTGACACAGTTGGACCTGTTCAACGAGTGCAGCAGTGGCACACATATTCCACGTGGCCTTCCACCATTGAAACACCCCACAAGGACCTCAAGACGATCAATAAAGTGTAGGAACTTGTGGATGTCGATCTAGTCAACTTCAGTGCCATTAGTAACAGCCCAGTTATTATAGAGTAACAAACAAGCAGACTGCTTTACTCTAAAAAACCTACACGTGCCACCAAGTATAAGAAAATATTAGTTAGAAGTAGCATCTTCGTGAGAGATTCATTGCTACTTCTAAAGTTAAATTGTGATTAGTTAGACAGAATAGGTGGATTAAGAAGTAATCGAGGCAACAAGCAAGAACCAGATACAAAAACTAACATGGATGAACAATTGGAATGGCGTCGAGGTGGAAGATCGTTGTGAAGATGAGACCAGGTTCTGCTATTTCCATCAACATTCATGCACCAACTTTTAGTCCGTAACACTTGAGGAAGTTTATCCAAGTTCGGCCATAAAAAAAGCAGCGATCTTCTTGGTTCATGAACCCAACTCGGAACTTATATCCATGGCTTGTCTTCACTGTGACCATTAAACTAGTGTATTCAGTTATGGCAAGGCTGAGCATCTTGAGTACATGTGTTCTGGCAGAGCAAATAATACACTGCAGGAAAAATTGTCAGGACCCCGATCCTATGTCACACTGATCTAGCATGTAACACCTCATATCACTTTGCGGCCTCATGCACGGTATTCCCACGAGTGCCACCTTACCTGGCCCGGGACCGTTTGCGCCTTTTGGCTCACGTATATGATAGTGTCGCTAGCATCCATATGACAAAGAACCTGGGCCGACATAACTAGTCGTGAACCCAAAGTGGCACTAACTTACGGGGACAGGCATACATGAAACAACATCGAGCATGTCGGTCAGCAGTGTGCAAGTCCGGCCTGTAGCACTGGGCTAACAGGACTCCGGTGAACCGTGCTGTAGCAGGCTAGGCAGGACTCCGGATGTCACCGCGTGACATTTCCCCAAAGGGATAGACACAGGAACGTAGTGAATCACATGCCGGCCAGTCAAGTGTTCCGGAGCAGTAGTGCTGGGCTAGCAGGACTCCGGTGAACCGGGCTGTAGCAGACTACTATGGCTCATGGCTACCAAGGATAAACAACTAGGTTGTCGGATCCAACACATACCAAGCATTTCAATCATACACACAATATGCTCGATATGTGTAAATACAACATGGCATCACAACAAGACTCTATGACTCAAAGTATTTATTCATTAGGCTCCGAGGAGCGAGATATTACAAACATGGGTCTCATGACCCATCATTCAGAGCATACAATCAAGGCACATGCCGAAGCTTAACATGTCTGGGTACAGACATCTACAAATGAATAAGGCTGAGAAGCCTGACTATCTACCAGATCCTGCCGAGGGCACAAGATCGTAGCTGAGGTATCAAGCTAAACTTCAAAGTCCACGTGGAACCACTAGCGAGACTGAAGTCTCTCTGCAAAACATAAATTAAGCAAACGTGAGTACAAATGTACCCACCAAGACTAACATCAGAACTAACTAGATATGCATCGGTATCAACAAAGGGGTAGTGGAATTTAACTGCAGCAAGCTAACTTTGACTCAGTGGCTAACCTAAACTACGACTGCAAGAAACTCTTTTGAGGTGGCGCAAACGAGTCCACATATTCACCATATCAATACACCATTATTGACCCGCTCCCGTCTCCCTACGAGAAGGCCATCCATAGCACTCACGCTTATCTTGCAAGTTTTAGAGTATCCGCTTCAAGTTATCTATGAACTGTATAGGCAACCAAGCAGTCCTTTACCGCGGACGTGGCTATTCGAATAGATGATGTTAACCCTGCAGGGGTGTACTTCTTCATACACGCTCTCACCACTTACCGTCATTTACACGACATGTACTCGGCAACCTTCAAGCGGAAGCCCAACGAGGGTGTCGGCCACGACCTACCTAACACTTAAGTCTCTAGTCCAGGTTTATCGCCTATCCAGGTTCCATCCGCAGGGAGTCCGGCCGAGGTTTCCACATACGGCCCCGAACGATGTGTACAAGGATCCGAGACACCAAAGGGCGTCCGGTATACCCGGCCATGGTGTATCTACCGCATCATAGCCCACCCCTAGGGTCAGCGCTACGCACGGCCGCCAACACATAACCTATAAACACCAAAAACTAGTTGCAACTCCTAGATAGAGGACTAGGGTGGTTAAGAAGCCGAGAGGGTCAATTAAGGATCCCAATGCATGGTAGTAATTGATTCTTAAATCACACATACAGATCTCGGTGCTTAAGGACGGTTCCAATGTAACAACCCACCATGTACTCCTACATGGCCTCTCATCGATACCTTTACCAAATCATGTTCAACACACCTAGCTCACACACAGTAGGACTTGTTCACAACTTTCCAATTCATCCCCGATGAATCAGACCTGACACAAATCTAAGCAATAGCAGGCATGACAAACAAGCATGAATGAGTAGACACATCAGGGCTCAAACAACTCCTACTCATGCTAGTGGGTTTCATCTATTTACTATGGCAATGACAGGTCATGCAGAGGATAAGGGGTTCAACTACCGCAATAAGTAACAGATGAATCGTTGTTGTCCTAATGCAGTAAAAGAGAGCAGGAGCGAGAGAGTGGGATTGTATCGGAATGAACAAGGGGGTTTTGCTTGCCTGGCACTTCTGAAGATTATATAGTTCTTCATCGGTGTCATCGATCACGTCGTCGGAAACATCGTCGACTAAGAGGGGACGGTTACGTGCAAACATAGAAGGACACAATCAATGCAATGCAACAATATGATGCATGAATGTGACATGGCAATATGCTATTGATTGCCCTAATCCAACTCGCAACAAGTTAAATGGAGTTGGTTTGAACACTAGGTTCAAATTCAAACTCCATATGTGCTTTCTTAAATGACATTTAATTGAATTGTCCTGAACAAAGGATATAAGTTGCTCTAACATGCATAAAAATGCCATAAACAGATTCTTTGGATTTTTCTAATCATTTTTCATATATAATTTGTTTCATTTGGAGTTACGGTTAATTTTCTATGATTTTTAGAAGTTTATACTATTTTCTGGAATTTCCTAGTTTATTTTAATCCAGAAAATGTATTATTGCGTCAGCACTACGTCACTGCGACGTCAGCTGGTCAACTGGGTCAGTCCAGGTCAAACCTGACCAGTGGGGTCCATTGGTCAGTGACCCAGTCAACTAACAGAGTTAATTAGCACTAACTAACAGTCAATATAGGCTAATTAGTCCCTGGACCCACACATCAGTGACTGCAGGTTTATAGTTAAGTTATTTTAACACTTAGCTAATTAACAGGGCCTGGGGCCCACATGTCAGCGGCTAACCTAACTAACCTAAATAGGATTATCACTAACTAATTTAGTTAGCCAGGAGGGGCCTGCATGCCAGTGAGAGAGAAAGGGTTCAAACCCCTGGTCAGACGGGGTCAAACCCCGCCAGTCAAAGGGGTCAACCTGCCAGAGTTTAGCCGCCGGCGACACAAACCACGGCGGAGATCTTCAGAAATCACCGTCCGGCGAAGGTTCAACGCGCGGCTAGGCTTGATCGAATCCTGGCACTGCGCCGCATCTAGTGGTGCCACTAGTTGGGGCTGGTGTGGCCGGGAACTATAACAGCGTCGAGGATTGGCGGCGGCCGAAGCACGAGAGCAGTCGGGTTCGGCGCTACAGCATACGGGAGGAGGAACTGGTGGGTGTGCTCGGCTTCTGGGAGTGTGCTGAGTGTGCTGATGGGCTCGGACACGAGCGGTGGCAGCTGTGGCCGCGGCGGCGCCATGGCCGGCGGTGATGAGTTCTCGGGCTCGGTGAAGGGGCTAGTTAGAGCTTGAAATCGATTTGGGAAGGAGAGGGATATGGAGCAGGTGCTCACTTGGAGTCACAGGAGCTGGTCGTCGGACTCGGGGGTGACTTGATGGCGACGGATCGACGACGAAGAACGACGGCAATCGAGGTTGAAGAAAGCGGTGATGACGACATTGCAGGCCTCCTGCGGTCGCGTGCTTTGTCGTGCGGCTCCATGGCATCGGGGCAGAGCTAGGGGACCAGATGGTGAGGCGAGGCATGCTCGGTGGCTGCGGTGGTGGTCGGCAGTGTGCTGTGCTGCGCTCAGGTGCGAGGTGGAGATGGACCAGAGGAGGGGGGAAGTAGGGGGAGAGTGAGAGAGGTCCAGGGGCGTGTCGTGGTGTCTCCAGGCGCTCGAACAAGGGCGGGGAGGAGGAAGTAGGAGGTGGAGGCCTGGGGCGCGCGCGTCGACACGCCTCTGGCTACTGGCAGAGGTTGAAGACGACCGCTTCAGCCAGTGGGCTGGGCCACCAACTGGGCCACTAGGTGGGCTGCTACAGGTAAGCCAGGTAAGCCTGCTCTCTCTCTCTCTCTCTCTTTACTAATTTATTTTGCTTTTCTATTTTTTCTTATTTTGTTTTGATTTAGCTTATAACCCAAATCATTTTAATAAATCCTGAAAATAATTGTGGGCATTAAATTAATTATTACAGAGGCCCTTAACTATTTTTAGAATTGTTGGAGCATTTAAAAAATATTAATAGTATTTAAATGCCCCAATTCAAATACAATATGGGTTATTCAAAAATCTAGAATGGCCTAAAAATATTGGCATCATTTTTGGCAGAGGTTTTCACCTTTATCAAAAATCATGAACTTTTCTAAAGGTCATTCTGGGTTCATTGAAAAGATTTAAACTTGAACGTAGTTGAATTGACTTAGTGCTAGGGCTTGGTCATCCCCAATTCAAATTTCTGAGAAAATTTAACATGATGACAAGATGAATATGCAAGGACAAGCAGAGGCTAAGCTAGGGCTGTGACAACTCACCCCCACTAAACAAGAATCTTGTCCCGAGATTCAAGACGTGAGGTAAGAAGACAGAGGGGGCACAAGACCAACACAATCTTCACGATCCAGGTTGCACCACATAGGGTTGTTCATTGCATATGTTGACTCTGACATCCTCGCTTTTGAGATCTTCATCCACGCGATGATGACGGAAAGAAACTCAACTAGGATTGATCTTCTCGAAGATCAAGCTATACAATATCAACTCGCGGAATGAGATGTTGAAACATCTCGAGTTGAGACACAAAACACATCGAGAGGGATGGAAGAACAACGACAGGGTTTGATTTGGTGGGCAACAATTCCACGCCTAAATAGATGGTGAGGGGGTTTCAAAGTAGCGAGGAGTTATGTTACCCATAATACCATAACGAGGCACCTTAGTGAAGGTGACTCATAGAGCTATTCCCTTAAGTGGCAAAAAGAATTACTTTTGATCCATAGATCATTGAAACTCTTCATACCAGCTTAAGGTAATTTACATTTGATCGTTCGAAAGAGCTCAAAGAAATGGCATACTCGAACTAGGATGGATGATGTGGACTACCTTGTTGAAGACAATGCAATGGATGACTTTTGCTTATCACCGGAAATGTATGGGACCCATGGTAAGTCCACTTTTGAAGGTGATCCTTGACTGCAACTGCTGAGAAGGACAACCCATAGGAAATTGGCACAATGGGGTGCAAACTAGGAACAAAATGCAAATGCTGGGAATGATTCTAGTAACTAGGGAGAAACTCAATAGCAGAGAGTAATTCCACTGTTAGAAAGGTTATGGCCTAATCGAAGAAATTGAGAGGAGATCCCAATTAATGCCGACAATAATCCTAGTGCTTGCGCGTGCTCTCAAGAACTTGAGCATTTCCATATTCATCAAGTTTTACCAATGTCCGTGTCAAGGATCCTGGCAACACAACGTACTACCATGATGAATAGTGATCGACGATGCAGATGTAAAGGGAGATAACACCTTCTTAGATTTCTCCTTAGCGAGGCCAAGGGATCAAATCGGAATGATCGACCGAGGGACATTTAGCACTTTTCTTCTAATGTTCTCCTTGATGTGCTAGCATAACCCATTTATTGATATGGTTTGGTATCTAGGACATCAAGTAAAAGGTCGGACTTCAGGAACTCAAAAATCCATATGGAACTACTATTAGAATAAATTCTACGAGATCCTTATGGGGAGGTGACCAACTCCTTCAAACAAGATACTACAATAATAGGTCTTCCGGTTGGGTGTGTTTGCCACGTCATCCACTTTATCGGTTACTGAGAGACAAATATTATAGCTCTTGGGAAAACATCCCAACCATCACATCTGCCTGAGATTCAGATCTGGTTGGTGTCAGGATATTCCAGACTCATCGAGTCTAGAAAGAAAAATGAAAGTTTGCAACACAAATTGACAAGATGACATTGCGAAATTCTCGGGAGATGAACTATGATAGCAAGCTACAAAACATGAGCTGGCTCTACTACAACATGTGAACATGCTGTCCCATAAAAACATGACCACGTAGTAGTCTTATAATAAAACACTACTGAGTCCAGGTGGGGAGCCATCACCAAGGATATCGAAGTCCTTGCATAAGTCTTGCTCTTAAGAAGAGACTTCTTCTCCTTGAACAAATCAATCAGTGGCTTGGTGTGCTAGGGATACGTATAAAATGAAGACGATCAGTCTATCAGACCATAGAATACTTCGCACATGCATGACTGACATGGGATGATTCCAGAGAAAGCAAAACAAACTTTCTCGAATTCACGGTGGCAACTTACATCAAATGCATGTGAATCAAAGGAAGTCACTTCTTTCATCCAAACATATACTTCATGAACGGGGCATGAAGAAAATGCTTACACAAGTTTCCAACACTAGTTGAATGTTCAACACAAATCATGGAGGAGACAAAATGCTGCCGATGGGCTCAACAACAACTCATCGGAATTTCCATATCACTAGACTTCCACCATTATGTGAACAATGTGATAGTATTGGTCAGACCAAAGATGTAATGGTGTATGCTCAAGGGATCAACCACGAGTAAGCCAACATTATGAACATCATTGGCTCTGGCTTGATTTGACGATAGCCCATACTCAATTCAAGGATTGGATAAGACAATAGCACCGACAACTGATCACAAGGATCAATCAACGAAGATATCATCTTTCTTCAACACACACACACACAAAGGATATCCCTTGGAGATGAACTAAGTCGGACAAGCTTTCATCTTCCAACTCTCCAAGTCTTTGTTTAGCTTAACCAACCGGTTCAGGGTATCGAACACAGATTCTTGGAGAAGGGGTGATTTACAAGAAACCTACTTGATCATGAGCTCAACATAACAGTCAGGGGACAACCTGGTGATACTTCTCAGAAGATAATCAGAAAATCACGAACCACCGATATGTTACTAAGCTCGAGAACAATCTTGCTTCTCAGGCAAGACGATATGATCAAATAAGCAAGGATTGGCACAATCCTGACTCCTTGATCGAAGAGTGCTCCAGAAATAAGGACTAGGTAGCACAATCTATCTTAGAGATGATGATTCAATAACCAACATGCTAAGAATGAGAATATTGTCCATTTGCTACCAAGCAACTAGTTGCTAGGAGTATTATTTCACAGATCTCAATCACTTGTCGGCATTCTGGTTACAACAACACGAGGACCGAGAAATGAATGATGATGGTGCGAAATATCACTGCATCAAGAATTCATAAGAGATGGTGCAATTCTCACGATATTCTTGACACAAAGTGGGTAATACTTCAGGGTAGAACAGAATCAAAAACTTGATTGCATTTGATCTGCGTACAACTGCTTTGACCCAATCCTAGAAATGGATGAGGTACTGGAGCTTGTTTCTCCTAGTCATTCTGGAGTAGAATGGCTTGGCGGACCACAAGAATAATAAGCATTGGTAAACACGAATGCACAATTACTCCTGACTATCAATTCTCAGATAACAGCTAAAGAGGGACAACTCAAAGGAACATATATCTTTCAGAGTTGTAGATGCATAGATTAGTATGTCGAGCAAAGCTCAACATTTCTTCTGGATAACCCATGCGGAAAGGGGTAGAACTAGCAGATTCACAATATAGAATGGAGAACTCATCAAGAGCACTCTCGTCATGACCTTTTGGTTTAAAAGAACTCCTGCCAAGAATGGTTCATGGTAATTGGAAGAAGGATGTACCACGAACCTCGAGGACTATCACAAAGGTTACTAATATCCTAAAGGAATGAGCAAACACTATCGACATGAGGTAAGTAGGGTGAATCTCGGGTTCAAGAACCCATGAATAGAATACCTACTACTACGTGGCATCACAGGATGCTTTCGAGAATAATGGCCAGAATCACACACTAAGGATACAAAACATGGCTAGATCACTAGTTGACTCGCTAAAACACCTAGGGTGCTAATAATAGCTCCAACCTATAAACCGAGTCAATATAGTACCCCAATGCACCGGTTAGTGTGCTTATTCTGACCAAATGAACATAAATAACGGGAAGAAAGAATTTACAAATGCATCACATTGTTTAGAAACCTAGGATTACTCGGAGAGCATAATGGCTATAAATGCTCAAAAAGATTTGAGACATCCTGCAAAAATTGTGGCATAACCACTCAACATCACAATATCAAGGTTCCGAGATCAACTATCATGTCAGGACCCTGATCCTAAGTCACACCGATCTAGCATGTAACACATCATATCACTTTGCGGCCTCACGCACTGTATTCCCACGGGTGCCACCTTACTTGGCCTGGGACCGTTTGCGCCTTTTGGCTCACGTATATGATAGTGTCGCTAGCATCCATATGACAAAGAACCCGGGCTGACATGGCTAGTCGTGAACCCAAAGTGGCACTAACTTATAGGGACATGCATACATGACCCAGCAACGAACATGTTGGTCATCAGCGAGTGAATCCAGGCTGTAGCACTGGGCTAGCAGGACTCCAGTAAACCGGGCTGTAGCGGGCTAACAGGACTCCAGTATTCATCGCATGACATTTCCCCGAAGGGACAGACACAGGAACGAAGAAGGACACATGCCGGCCAGCCTAAGTGTTCCGGAGCAGTAGCAAGCTACCATGGCTCAGTGGAAACACCAGGAGATATTTCCCGGTAAGAGAGGCTACTAAGGATAAACAACTAGATAGTCAGATCCCACACATACCAAGCATTTCAATAACATACACACAATATGCTCGATATGTGCAATACAACATGGCATCACAACATGACTCTACAACTCAAGTATTTATTCAATAGGCTCCGAGGAGCGAGATATTACAAACATGGGTCTCATGACCCAACACTCAGAGCATACAAGTCAAAGCACATGCAGAAGCTATGATGTTTGAGTACGGACATCTATAAATGAAAATGGCTGAGAAGCCTGACTATCTACCAGATCCTGCCGAGGGCACAAGATCGTAGCTGAGGTAACAAGCTAAACATCGAAGTCCAAGCGGAACTACTAGTGAGACTGAAGTCTCTCTGCAAAAACATAAAATAGGCAAACGTGAGTACAAATGTACCCAGCAAGACTTACATCAGACCTAACTACATATGCATCATTATCAACAAAGGGGGTGGTGGAGTTTAACTGCAGCAAGCCAGCTTTGACTCGGTGGCTATCCTGGACTACGACTGCAAGTAACTCTTTTGAGGTGGCGCACACGAGTCCACATATTCACCATAACAATACACCACTATGGATCCTCTCTCGTCTCCCTACGAGAACGCCATCCATAGCACTCACACTTATCTTGCGTATTTTAGAGTATCCACTTTCACTTGTCTATGAACTATGCAAGGGGTCCAAGTTTCCATATCCGAGGAATCCGGCTATTCGAATAGATAATGATAACCCTGCAGGGGTGTACTTCTTCACACACGCTTTCGCCACTTATCGCCCTGTACACGTCATGTACCTCGGCAACCTTCAAGCGGAAGCCGGGCGAGGGAGTCGGCCACGAGCTGACTAACCAAACAAGTCTCTAGTCCAGGTTTATCGCCTATTCGGGTTCCATCCGCAAGGAGATCCTGCCGGGGTGTCGCTCACGGCCCCAAATGATGTGAGCAGGGTTCCCAAGCCCACCATCCGGGTGCCACTTGGTACACCGTGCCACTGTGCCTAGTCTGTCCCAAGCCCACCTGTACCGGGTGCCACTTGGTAGACTACTAACACTACCTACAAACACCAGAAACTAGTTGCAACTCCTGGACAGAGATCAAGTTGATTAATAAGTCGAGAGAGCTTGGAGCGCCCGGAGCCCAATGTGTGGTAGTAACTGATCATGGATCACAAACACAGAACTCAGTTCCTGAGGACGTCTGCAATGAGACAACCCACCATGTACTCCTACATGGCCTCTCACCGCTACCTTTACCAAATCGTGTTCACACACTTAGCTCTCAACGGTAGGACATGTTCACACACCTCTGATTCATCCCCGATGAATCAGACCTGGCTCAACTCTAAGCAGTAGCAGGCATGACAAACAAGCATGAATGAGTAGGCACAACAGGGCTCAAACAACTCCTACTCATGCTAGTGGGTTTCATCTATTTACTGTGGCAATGACAGGTCATGCAAAGGATAAAGGGGTTCAGCTACCGCAACAGGTAACAGATGAATCGTTGTTGTCCTAATGCAGTAAAAGAGAGCAGGAGCGAGAGAGTGGGATTTTATCGGAATGAACAAGGGGGTTTTGCTTGCCTGGCACTTCTGAAGATAATATAGCTCTTCATCGGTGTCATCGATCACATTGCCGGTACACGTCTACTGAGAGGGAACAAATACCGACAAACAAGGAAGAAACACAATCAATGCAATGCACAATATGATGCATGAATGTGACATGGCAATATGATCTGATTTGAGCTAATGCAACTAGCAGCAAGTTAAATGGAGTTGGTTTGAACCCTAGGTTCAAATTCAAACTCCACATGTGATTATTTAAATGCCATTTAATTGAGTTGTCCTAAAAAGCAGCTATAAGTTGTTCTAACATGCATGAAAATGGTACAAATGGATAGATTGGATTTTTCTGATCATTTTTCATATATAAATTATTTCATTCTGAGTTACGGTTGAATTTCTATGATTTATTGAAGTTTTAGCTATTTTCTGGAATTCCTGATTATTTATAAAATAAACTAAATTCCAGAAAAGGAATATTGCGTCAGCATGGCGTCATGCTGACCTCAGCAGAGTCAACAGGGCAGCCTCGGGTCAAACATGACCAGGGGGGTCCACTGGTCAGTGACTCACCGCTGGCATGAGTCACTAACGTGTGGGGCCGGTCAAAGGCCACGTGAGCAAGTCAAACTGACGTGTGGGACCAGCTGGGTCAATAACTAATCTAAACAGAACTAAACTGGGAATAATTAGGGCGCGGGGCCCATTGGTCAGTGGCCCAGGGGGTTGGTTAGCGGTGTGTTTAGGCCCTAATCACGGCCACGTCAGCGGTCGACGCCGGCGACCAAAAGCACGGCGGTGGCTCGCCGGAGATGCTCGGGGACGGAGCTACGGAGCATTGTTTCGCTCGTGGTTTGCCGCTACGGGACGCTGGAAGTGAGGCGCATCTAGTGGTGGCCGCGTGGTGTGTTGGGGGTGTGTGTAGCAGCGGCGGCGGCGAGCCGGGCGGCCGCCGGAGTTCGGGAATCCAAGCTTTAGGCGTTACGGGGCACGAAGGGTGCGGCCGATGGGCTCTACGGGTTGCTGGGGTCACCAGGAACACTCGGAGGCAACGAGCGCAGGTGGAGGAGCTCGGGAGCACGAAGCTCACCGTCCATGGCGGCGGCCGGAGCTCGGGTTCGGCGGGGCAGCTAGCTAGGGGACGAGAACGGAGGGGGCGAGCAAAGAGGAGAGATGAGGAGCTCACAGGGAGGCGGCGCAGAAGGTCAGTGGGCTCGGGGAAGCGTCGGAGCGAGCGGGACGGCGAGGCGGATCTCCGGCGGCCGAGGAGGGGGAAACGTCGGGGGCGGCGCTCCGGGGCTCCTCTGGTCGCATGAGACGACGAGGAGGACGAGGGAGGACCGGCGGAGCTCGAGGGCGTGTCGGAGAGGCTTCGGGATGGCTGCGGCCGCGCGAGCGCTGGTCGGCGGCGACGGGCTCCGTTCGGTCGCGGGAGGGAGAGACAGCAGAGGGGGATAGGGACGGAGGGAGAGACACGGGAGAGTGAGAGAGGGTCGAGGGGGCCGCGTGGCGTCTCCAGGGAGTAGCGGAGGCAAGCAGGGAGGCAGGAGGTGGCCGAGCGCGTGCCGGCGTGCGTCGGCCACGCGCGCTGCCTACTGGCGCGAGGAAGACGACAGGGGGAGTGGAGATGGGCTGGGCCAACAGTGTTGGGCCGTCCAGGTGGGCTTCGGTGAGCGCCAGGTGAGTTTCTGTTCTTTATTGTTTTTCTGTTTCTGTTTTTATACTTTGCCATTGTTTTTTCAAATTTAACAAATCCAAAACAGTGCCAAATATCCTCTGAATAATTTATGTTGCTAGATGGACTTTTCCAAAAGCTCATAAAATATTTCAGGGGTATTTGAATTTATATTCTAATTATATGGATATAATTCAAATTCAAATAGCTAATGATTTAAATTCAAAGTCCCAAAAATAAATCCTTTTAAAATGTTCATTATTTTTGGTTTGGATCAAAACCCTTGCCAAAAATATTAAACATCTAAGAAGAGCATTTTGGAACAATGAATGAGATTTTAGGGTTTTTGCCCTTCTTTTATTTAAGTTTTTGAGGCTTCCAAATTTCCTCAGTTCAAGTTTCAAAAATTTAAACATGATGCAAACACTAGGCAGCACCAGAAGCTAGGGATGTGACAACTCGCCCCCACTAAACAAGAATCTTGTCCCGAGATTCAAGCGTAGGGTAAGACGAAGGGAAAACGCCAACTAACACAATCTTCACGATCCAGGTTGCACTTCAAAAGAACGTTGATTTGATCACCATCATTGTCTCGACGTCTTCCTCTGAGAACTCTAGCTAATCATGACAAGAAGAGGAAAGGAAAACTCTAGAAGGATCAATCTTCTCGAAGGTCGAGCAACTCAGGATTAACTCTTGGAATGAGACATAGCAACAGCTCTCGAGCTGAGAGACGAAGCACACATCCATAGGAATGGAGTGGAACAGATGTCAAAGGTTCACTAGGTAGACAACAATTCCACATTTAATAGGGTGGTGAACAGTTGTCAACGTAGCGAGGAGTTGAGTTGCCATGATACCACAACGAGACACTTTAGGGAAGGTGACTTGTATAAATATCCCCTTAAGTGGCAAAAAGAATTACCTTTGATTCAAAGATCATTGAAACTCTTTATACCAGCCTAAGGCAATTCTCGAGCGATCGTTTGGAGGGGTGCAAAGGAATGACATACCCAGACTAGAATGGATGATGTGGATTACCTTGTTGAAAACAACACAAGAGATGATTTTAGTAATTGGGGAGAAGCTCAACAGTAGAGAGTGAATCCACTGTTTGAAAAGTTATAGCATAATCGAGGAAACTGAGAGCAATCCAGTTAGTGCCGATGATAACACCTAGCACTTGTGCGTGCTCTCAAGAACTTGAGCATTTCCCTATTTATCAAGGTTTTACCAATATCCGTGTCAAGGATACTGGCAACACAACTTACTACCATGATGAATACCGGTGGAAGATGCAGATGCAAAGGAAGATAACACCTTCTCAGATTTCACCTTAGCGAGGCCAGGGAAACAAAATCTGGATGATCGACCGAGAGACATTTAGCACTCTGCTTCTAATGTTCTCCTTGATGTGCTAGCGTAATCCATAGATAATTATGGTTTGATATCTAGAACATCAAGTAAAAGGTCAGACTTCGGGAGCACAAGAATCCATAAGGAATAACTACAGAGGTAAATCCTGCGAAATCCTTATGGGGAGGTGGCCAACTCCTTCAAACAAGATACTACAATTATAGGTCTTCCGGCTGGATGTGTTGGCCACGACATCCACTTTACTGGTTATCGAGGGACCAATATTATATTCCTTGGGAAATGTTCCAACCATCATATCCGCCTGAGATTCAGAACTGGTTGGTGTCAGAATATTCCAGACTCATCGAGTCTAGGAAGAAAAATGAAAGTTTGCAACACAAATCGACGAGATGACGTTGCGAGATTCTCGGGAAATGAACTACGATAGCAAGCTCCAAAACATGAGCTGGTTCTGCTGCAAACATGTGAACACGTTGTCCCAGACAAGCATGCCCACATGGTAGTCTTACAATAAAACACTACCGAGTTCTGGTTGGGAACCATCAGCGAGGATATCGAAGTTCTTTCATAAGTCCGGATTAGCTGTTATGAAGATACTCCTTCTCCTTGAACAAATCTGTCAGTGGCTTGGTGTGCTAGGATACACATATGGAATGAAGATGATTAGTCTATCAAACCACAGAATACTTCGCACGTGCATAACTGACTTGGGATGGTTCCAGAGGAGGTAAAAACATGCTTTCTCGAATTCACGGCGGCAACTTACATCAAATGCACGTGAATCAAAGGAAGTCACTTCTTTCATCCAAACATATGCCTCAGAGACGGAACTCGAAGGCATTGTTTACAAAGTTTCCAACACTAGCTTAATGTCCAACAGAATCATGGAGAAGATAAGGATGTTGTCGATGGGCTCAACAACAATTCATCCAGGTTTCCATGAAGACGGAGTTCCATAATTATGTGAACAAGTGATAGCATTGGTCAGACCCAAAAGATATAATGGTGTATGCTCGAGGGATCAACCAAGAGTAAGACAACATTACGAATATCGTTGGTTCTGGTCTGATTTGATGATAACCCATACTCAAATCAAAGGTTGGATAAAATGATAGGTCCATTAACTGATCACGAGGGTCAATCGATGAATATATCAACTTTCTTCAACACACATACAAGATATCCCGTAAAATGAACTAAGTAGGACAAGCTTTTATCTTCCAACTCTCCAAATTGTTGTTTAGCTTAGCCAACTAGTTTAGGGTATCCAACACAGATTCTTGGAGAAGAATGGTTTAAAAGAAACCAACTTGATCACGAGCTCAACATAACGGTCAGGGGACAACCTGGTAATACTTCCGAGAAGATATTCGGAAAATCATGAACCACCGGTATGTTACTAAGCTCGAGAGCAATCTTGCTTTTCAGGGCAAGATGATATGATCAAATGAGCGAGGACTTGACAAAATCCTAACTCATCAATCAAAGAGTGCACCAGGAAATAAGGACTAGGTAGCACAATCTATCTTAGAATGGTGATTCAATAACCAACATGCTAAGAATGAGAATATTGTCCATTTACTACCAAGCAACTAGTTGCTAGGGGTACTGATTTCACACATCATAGTTCACCCGTCGGCATTCCGGTTGCAACAACACGGAAGCCGAGAAATGAATAATGATGGCAAGAAGTATCACTGCAACAAGAATTCATAAGAGGGTGTGCATTTCCAATGATATTCCTGATATAAAGATGGTAATACCTCAAGGTAGAACAGACCAGAAGCTGGATTGCAACTTGATCTGCGGAACACAACTACTTTGACCCAATCCTAAATATGGATGAGGTACTGGAGTTTGTTCCTCCTAGTCATTCCGGAATAGAATGGCTTGACGGAACACAAGAATAATAAACATCGATGAACGATTGCACGCATACTCTTGACTATCAATTGATAGACGAGGGTCAGAATGCAACTAAAGAGAACAACTCAAGGAACATATAATTTTCTGAGTTGTGGATGCATGGATTAGTATGCCGAACAAATTCAGCATATTTCTTCCAGATAACCCATGCTGAAAAGGAAGGACATGCAGATTCACAACGTGGAATGGAGAACTCATCAAGAGCACTCTGGTTGTGATCTTTTGATCCAATAAACATCTTCCATAAGCGGTTCATAGTATTTGGAAGAAGAAAATACCACAGACCTCGAGGACTATCGCAAAGTTACTAATATCCTAAAGGAACTAGCAAACACTATCAACATGAAGTAAGTAGAGTGAATCTCGGGTTCAGAACCCAGAAATAGAATGCCTACTAATATATGGCATCATGGGATGCTTTCGATAATGACGGCCAGAATCATCACACTGGAAACACAGATCATGGCTAGCTTACAAGGTGACTCCCTAAAACTCCTAGGGTCATAATAGTAACTCCAACATATATGTCGAGGCAATAGAATACCTCAACTCACCGATTAGTGTGGTTAATCTGGCCCAAAGGAACATCGAAATGGGAGGAAGGGATTTGCAAATTGCTTCAGACTATTTAGAAACCTGGGATGACTCGGACAGCATAACGGCTGTAAATGCTCGAAAAGATTTGAGACATTCAAAAAAATGGTGGCATAACCACTCAGAATCACAATAATAAGGTTTGGAGATCAACAATTAACATACGGAAGTAGTAGGAACTGACTGAGATTAGAACCATCAATCCTACAAGTCTACAGATAAGTAACACGTCATCCTGATAGAAAGAAGAGAAAGCCTAGTTCCTTAACCCCGTAGGAAAGATAAGATGACTCAGATCAGAAGGGCATAAGGTATAAGGAGTAAAAAGAGCCTTACGTTCCATCCACAATCAATTCCCCTACATATAACTAAAGCATTTCTAGACTCAACTTCGACCAGTTTGGCTTGGTAATCCTACAGGCAGTCTAGCTCTGATACCAAAGCTGTCAGGACCCCGATCCTAAGTCACACCGATCTAGCATGTAACACATCATATCACTTTGCGGCCTCACGCACGGTATTCCCACGGGTGCCACCTTACCTGGCCCGGGACCGTTTGCGCCTTTTGGCTCACGTATATCATAGTGTCGCTAGCATCCATATGACAAAGAACCCGGGCTGACATGGCTAGTCGTGAACCCAAAGTGGCACTAACTTACAGGGACAGGCATACATGACCCAGCAACGAACATGTCGGTCATCAGCGAGTGAATCCAGGCTCTAGCACTGGGCTAGCAGGACTCCGGTGAACCGGGCTGTAGCGGGCTAACAGGACTTCAGTATTCATCGCGTGACATTTCCCCGAAGGGACAGACACAAGAACGAAGAAGGACACATGCCGGCCAGCCTAAGTGTTCTGGAGCAGTAGCAAGCTACCATGGCTCAGTGGAAACACTAGGAGACATTTCCCGGTAAGAGAGGCTACTAAGGATAAACAACTAGATAGTCAGATCCCACACATACCAAGCATTTCAATAACATACACACAATATGCTCGATATGTGCAATACAACATGGCATCACAACATGACTCTACAACTCAAGTATTTATTCAATAGGCTCCGAGGAGCGATATATTACAAACATGGGTCTCATGACCCAACACTCAGAGCATACAAGTCAAAGCACATGCGGAAGCTATCATGTCTGAGTACGGACATCTATAAATGAAAAAGGCTGAGAAGCCTGACTATCTACCAGATCCTGCCGAGGGCACAAGATCGTAGCTGAGGTAACAAGCTAAACGTCGAAGTCCAGCGGAACTACTAGTGAGACTGAAGTCTCTCTGCAAAAACATAAATTAAGCCAACGTGAGTACAAATGTACCCAGCAAGACTTACATCAGATCTAACTACATATGCATCATTATCAACAAAGGGGGTGGTGGGGTTTAACTGCAGCAAGCCAGCTTTGACTCGGTGGCTATCCTGAACTACGACTGCAAGTAACTCTTTTGAGGTGGCGCACACGAGTCCACATATTCACCATATCAATACACCACTATGGATCCGCTCCCGTCTCCCTACGAGAACGCCATCCATAGCACTCACGCTTATCTTGCGTATTTTAGAGTATCCACTTTCACTTGTCTATGAACTATGCAAGGGGTCCAAGTTTCCATATCCGAGGAATCCGGCTATTCGAATAGATAATGATAACCCTGTAGGGGTGTACTTCTTCACACACGCTTTCTCCACTTATCGCCCTGTACACGTCATGTACCTCGGCAACCTTCAAGCGGAAGCCGGGCGAGGGAGTCGTCCACGACCTGACTAACCGAACAAGTCTCTAGTCCAGGTTTATCGCCTATTCGGGTTCCATCCGCAAGGAGATCCGGCCGGGGTGTCGCTCACGGCCCCAAACGATGTGAGCAGGGTTCCCAAGCCCACCATCCGGGTGCCACTTGGTACACCGTGCCACTGTGCCTAGTCTGTCCCAAGCCCACCTGTACCGGGTGCCACTTGGTAGACTACTAACACTACCTACAAACACCAGAAACTAGTTGCAACTCCTGGACAGAGATCAAGTTGATTAATAAGTCGAGAGAGCTTGGAGCGCCTGGAGCCCAATGTGTGGTAGTAACTGATCATGAATCACAAACACAGAACTCAGTTCCTGAGGACGGCTGCAATGAGACAACCCACCATGTACTCCTACATGGCCTCTGACCGCTACCTTTACCAAATCGTGTTCACACACTTAGCTCGACATGTTCACACACCTCTGATTCATCCCCGATGAATCAGACCTGGCTCAACTCTAAGCAGTAGCAGGCATGACAAACAAGCATGAATGAGTAGGCACAACAGTGCTCAAACAACTCCTACTCATGCTAGTGGGTTTCATCTATTTACTGTGGCAATGACAGGTCATGCAAAGGATAAAGGGGTTCAGCTACCGCAACAAGTAACAAATGAATCGTTGTTGTCCTAATGCAGTAAAAGAGAGCAGGAGCGAGAGAGTGGGATTTTATCGGAATGAACAAGGGGGTTTTGCTTGCCTGGCACTTCTGAAGATAATATAGCTCTTCATCGATGTCATCGATCACATTGCCGGTACACGTCTACTAAGAGGGAACAAATACCAACAAACAAGGAAGAAACACAATCAATGCAATGCACAATATGATGCATGAATGTGACATGGCAATATGATGTGATTTGAGCTAATGCAACTAGCAGCAAGTTAAATGGAGTTGGTTTGAACCCTAGGTTCAAATTCAAACTCCACATGTGATTATTTCAATGCCATTTAATTGAATTGTCCTAAACAGCAGCTATAAGTTGTTCTAACATGCATGAAAATGATACAGATGGATAGATTGGATTTTTTTGATCATTTTTCATATATAAATTATTTCATTCTGAGTTACGGTTGAATTTCTATGATTTATTGAAGTTTTAGCTATTTTCTGGAATTCCTGATTATTTATAAAATAAACTAAATTCCAGAAAAGGAATATTGCGTCAGCATGGCGTCATGCTGACCTCAGCAGAGTCAATAGGGCAGCCTCGGGTCAAACCTGACCAGGGGGGTCCACTGGTCAGTGACTCACCGCCGGCATGAGTCACTGACGTGTGGGGCCGGTTAAAGGCCACGTCACCAAGTCAAACTGACGTGTGGGACCAGCTGGGTTAATAACTAATCTAAACAGAACTAAACTAGGAATAATTAGGGCGCGGGGCCCATTCGTCAGTGGCCCAGGGGGTTGGTTAGCGGTGTGTTTAGGCCCTAATCACGGCCACATCAGCGGTCGATGCCGGCGACCAAAAGCACGGCGGTGGCTCGCCGGAGATGCTCGGGGACGGAGCTACGGAGCATTGTTTCGCTCGTGGTTTGCCGCTACGGGACGCTGGAAGTGAGGCGCATCCAGTGGTGGCCGCGTGGTGTGCTGGGGGTGTGTGTAGCAGCGGCGGCGGCGAGCCGGGCGGCCGCCGGAGTTCGGGAATCCAAGCTTTAGGCGTTACGGGGCACGACGGGCGCGGCCGATGGGCTCTACGGGTTGCTGGGGTCACCAGGAACACTCGGAGGCAACGAGCGCAGGTGGAGGAGCTCGGGAGCACGAAGCTCACCGTCCATGGCGGCGGCCGGAGCTCGGGTTCGGCGGGGCAGCTAGCTAGGGGACGAGAACGGAGGGGGCGAGCAAAGAGGAGAGATGAGGAGCTCACAGGGAGGCGGCGCAGAAGGTCAGTGGGCTCGGGGAAGCGTCGGAGCGAGCGGGACGGCGAGGCGGATCTCCGGTGGCCGAGGAGGGGGAAACATCGGGGGCGGCGCTCCGGGGCTCCTCTGGCCGCGTGAGACGGCGAGGAGGACGAGGGAGGACCGTTGGAGCTCGAGGGCGTGTCGGAGAGGCTTCGGGATGGTTGCGGCCGCGCGAGCGCTGGTCGGCGGCGACGGGCTCCGTTCGGTCGCGGGAGGGAGAGAGAGCAGAGGGGGATAGGGACGGAGGGAGAGACACGGGAGAGTGAGAGAGGGTCGAGGGGGCCGCGTGGCGTCTCCAGGGAGTAGCGGAGGCAAGCAGGGAGGCAGGACGTGGCCGAGCGCGTGCCGGCGTGCATCGGCCACGCGCGCTGCCTACTGGCGTGAGGAAGACGACAGGGGGGAGTGGAGATGGGCTGGGCCAGCAGTGTTGGGCCGTCTAGGTGGGCTTCGGTGAGCGCCAGGTGAGTTTCTGTTCTTTATTGTTTTTCTGTTTCTGTTTTTATACTTTGCCACTGTTTTTTCAAATTTAACAAATCCAAAACAGTGCCAAATATCCTCTGAATAATTTATGTTGCTAGATGGACTTTTCCAAAAGCTCAAAAAATATTTCAGGGGTATTTGAAATTATATTCTAATTATATGGATATAATTCAAATTCAAATAGCTAATGATTTAAATCCAAAGTCCCAAAAATAAATCCTTTTAAAATGTTCATTATTTTTGGTTTGGATCAAAACCCTTGCCAAAAATATTAAACATCTAAGAAGAGCATTTTGGAACAATAAATGAGATTTTAGGGGTTTTGTCCTTCTTTTATTTAAGTTTTTGAGGCTTCCAAATTTCCTCAGTTCAAGTTTCAAAAATTTAAACATGATGCAAACACTAGGCAGCACCAGAAGCTAGGGATGTGACATATCAACATACAAAAGTAGTAGGAACGGAACTGAGGCTTGAAACTATCAATTCTATAAGTCTATGGATTAGTAACACGTCATCCTGATAGACAGATGATACCACAATCCCCGTAGAAAAGAAGAGGTTGACTCAGATCAGAAGGACATAAGGTAAAGGAGTAAAAAGAGCCTTACGTTCCCTTCCACAATCAATTCCCTTATATAACTAAAGCATTTTTAGACTCAACTTCGACCAGTTTGGCTTGGTAATCCTACATGCAGTCAGGCTATGATACCAACGCTGTCAGGACCCCGATCCTAAGTCACACTGATCTAGCATGTAACACCTCATATCACTTTGCGGCCTCATGCACGGTATTCCCACGGGTGCCACCTTACCTGCCCCGGGACCGTTTGCGCCTTTTGGCTCACGTATATGATAGTGTCGCTAGCATCCATATGACAAAGAACCTGGGCCGACATGACTAGTCGTGAACCCAAAGTGGCACTAACTTACGGGGACATGCATACATGAAACAACATCGAGCATGTCGGTCAGCAGCGTGCGAGTCCGAGCTGTAGCACTGGGCTAACAGGACTCCAGTGAACCGGGCTGTGTAGGCTAGGCAGGACTCCGGATGTCACCGCGTGACATTTCCCCGAAGGGACAGACACAGGAAAAAAGTGAATCACATGCCGGCCAGTCAAGTGTTCCAGAGCAGTAGTGCTGGGCTAGCAGGACTCCGATGAACCGGGATGTAGCGGACTACTATGGCTCATGGCAGCACAAGACCACATTTCCCCATAAGAGAGGCTACCAAGGATAAACAACTAGGTTGTCGGATCCCACACATAGCAAGCATTTCAATCATACACACAATATGCTCGATATGTGTAAATACAACATGGCATCACAACAAGACTCTATGACTCAAAGTATTTATTCATTAGGCTCCGAGGAGCGAGATATTACAAACATGGGTCTCATGACCCATCATTCAGAACATACAATCAAGGCACATGCGGAAGCTTAACATGTATGGGTACAGACATCTACAAATGAAAAAGGCTGAGAAGCCAGACTATCTACCAGATCCTGCCGAGGGCACAAGATCGTAGCTGAGGTATCAAGCTAAACGTCGAAGTCCACGTGGAACTACTAGCGAGACTGAAGTCTCTCTACAAAACATAAATTAAACAAATGTGAGTACAAATGTACGCACCAAGACTTACATCAGAACTAACTACAGATGCATCGGTATCAACAAAGGGGTAGTGGAGTTTAACTGCAGCAAGCCAGCTTTGACTCAGTGGCTAACCTGAACTACGACTGCAAGCAACTCTTTTGAGGTGGCGCACACGAGTCCACATATTCACCATATCAATACACCACTATGGATCCGCTCCCGTCTCCCTACGAGAAGGCCATCCATAGCACTCACGCTTATCTTGCGAGTTTTAGAGTATCCACTTCAAGTTATCTATGAACTGTATAGGCAACCAAGAAGTCCTTTGCCGCGGACGCGGCTATTTGAATAGGTGATGTTAACCCTGCAGGGGTGTACTTCTTCATACACACTCTCACCACTTACCGTTGTTTACACGACATGTACTTGGCAACCTTCAAGCGGATGCCCAACGAGGGTGTTGGCCACGGCCTACCTAACACTCAAGTCTCTACTCGAGGTTTATCGCCTATCCAGGTTCCATCCGCAGGGAGTCCGGCCGAGGTTTCCACATACAGCCCCGAACGATTTGTACAGGGTTCCGAGACACCAAACGGACGCCCGGTATACCCGGCCATGGTGTATCTACCACATCATAGCCCACCCCTAGGTTCAGTGCTATGCTCGGCCGCTAACACATATCCTATAAACACCAGAAACTAGTTGCAACTCCTGGACAGAGGACTAGGGTGGTTAAGAAGCCGAGAGGGTCAATTAAGGATCCCAATGCATGGTACTAACTGATTCTTAAATCACACATATACAGATCTCGGTGCTTAAGGACGGTTCCAATGAAACAACCCACCATGTACTCCTCCATTGCCTGTCATTGATACCTTTACAAAATCGTGTTCAACACACTTAGCTCACACACAGTAGGACATGTTCACAACTTTCCAATTCATCCCCGATGAATCAGACCTGACACAAATCTAAGCAATAGCAGGCATGACAAACAAGCATGAATGAGTAGGCACATCAGGGCTCAAACAACTCCTACTCATGCTAGTGGGTTTCATCTATTTACTGTGGCAATGGCAGGTCATGCAGAGGATAAGGGGTTCAACTACCGCAACAAGTAACAGATGAATTGTTGTTGTCCTAATGTAGTAAAAGAGAGCAGGAGCAATAGAGTGGGATTGTATCGGAATGAACAAGGGGGTTTTGCTTGCCTGGCACTTCCGAAGATAATATAGTTCTTCATCGGTGTCATCGATCACGTCATCGGAAACATCGTCGACTAAGAGGGAACGGTTACCGGCAAACAGAGAAGGACACAATCAATGCAATGCAACAATATGATGCATGAATGTGACATGGCAATATGCTGTTGATTGGCCTAGTGCAACTAGCAACAAGTTAGATGGAGTTGGTTTGAACACTAGGTTCAAATTCAAACTCCATATGTGCTTTCTTAAATGCCATTTAATTGAAATGTCCTAAACAGAGGATATAAGTTGCTCTAACATGCATGAAAATGCCATAAATAGATTCTTTGGATTTTTCTGATCATTTTTCATATATAATTTTTTTCATTTGGAGTTACGGTTAATTTTCTATGATTTTTAGAAGTTTATACTATTTTCTGGAATTTCCTGGTTTATTGTATTATTGCGTTAGCACTACGTCATTGCGACGTCAGCGGGTCAACTAGGTCGGTCCAAGCCAAACCTGACCAGTGGGGTCCACTAGTTAGTGACCCAGTCAACTAAGAGAGTTAATTAGCACTAACTAACAGTTAATCTAGGCTAATTAGTCCTTGGACCCACATGTCAGTGACTGCGGATTTAAAGTTAAGTTAAGTTAACACTTAGCTAATTAACAGGGCCCGGGGCCCACATGTCAGCGGCTAACCTAACTAACCTAAATAGGATTATCACTAACGAATTTAGTTAGCCAGGCGGGGCCCGCATGTCAGTGAGAGAGAGGGTTCAAACCCCTTGTAAGACGGGGTCAAACCCCGCCGGTCAAAGGGGTCAACCTGCCGTCGTTTAGCCGCCGGCGACACAAACCGCAGCGGAGATCTTCGGAAATCGCTGTTCGGCAATGGTTCAACACGCGGCTAGGCTTGCTCGACTCCTAGGAGTGCACCGCATCTAGTTGTGCCACTGGTTGGAGCTGTTGTGGCCGGGAACTATGCCGGCGTCGAGGTTTGGCGGCGGCCGAAGCACGGGAGCAGTCGGGTTCGGCACTACAGCATATGGGAGGAGGATCTGGTGGGTGTGCTTGGCTTCTGGGAGTGTGCTGAGCGTGCTGATGGGCTCGGACGCGAGCGGCGGCAGCTGTGGCCGCGGCGGCGCCATGGCCGGCGGTGATGAGTTCTCAGGCTCGGTGGCAGGGTTAGTTAGAGCTTGAAATCGATGCGGGAAGGAGATGGATTTGGAGCAGGTGCTCACTGGGAGTCGCAGGAGCTGGTCGTCGGGCTCGGGGGCGACTTGACAGCGACGGATCGACGACGAAGAACGGCGGCAACCGAGGTTGAAGACAGCGGTGATGACGACGTTGCAGGCCTCCTGCAGTCGCGTGCTTTGTCATGCGTCTCCACGGCGTCAGGGCGGAACTAGGGGACTAGACGACGAGGCGAGGCATGCCCGGTGGCTGCGGTGGTGCTCGGCGGCGCGCTGCACTGCGCTCGGGTTCGAGGTGGAGAGGGACCAGAGGAGGGGGGAAGAGTGAGAGAGGTCCGGGGGTGTCATGTCATCTCTAGGCACTCGAACGAGGGCGGGGAGGAGGAAGCAGGAGGTGGAGGCCTCGGGCGCGCGCGAATCTACACGCCTCTGCCTACTGGCAGAGGTTGAAGACGACCGCTTTGGCCAGTGGGCTGGGCCACCAACTGGGCCGCTAGGTGGGCTGCTACAGGTAATCCACGTAAGCCTGCTCTCTCTCTCTCTTTACAAATTTGTTTTCCTTTTCTATTTTTGTTATTTTGTTTTGATTTAGTTTATAACCCAAACCATTTCAATAAATCTTGAAAATAATTGTGGGCATTAAATTAATTATTATAGAGGCTCTTAACTATTTTCAGAATTGTTGGAGCATTTAAAAAATATTAATAGTATTTAAATGCCCCAATTCAAATAAAAAAATGGGTTATTCAAAAATCCAGAATGGCCTAAAAAATATTGGCATCATTTTTGGCAGAGGTTTTCACCTTTATAAAAAATCATGAACTTTTCTAAAGGTCATTCTGGGTTCATTGAAAAGATTTAAACTTGAACCTAGTTGAATTGACTTAGTGGCAGGGCTTGGTCATCCCAAATTCAAATTTCTGACAAAATTTAACATGATGACAAGATGAATATGCAAGGACAAGCAGAGGCTAAGCTAGGGCTGTGACAAAAATAATGTGAGAACACAGCATGTTTAAAAAAACCCCACCCTCCCAGATAGAAAAGAGGATTCTAGGAACATACTGTGTGGTTTCAAAATGCTGTGTTAGGATGAGAAGGAACAAGTGTGGCATCTCACCGAGGGCGCAGAAACCTATAGGGTACTCGCACTTTGGGCACTGCAAATGAAACACACTAGATTCAGTAGGAAGAAAAATGCATCAACGGCGGCGGTTGCCATCCTAGGATTACCTGCGACCAAGAGACTTGGGTTTATCGGGGATGGATGAAGAATTCGTACCTGGTTCTCCATGAGAAAACCCTATGCAATCGCCGAGAGGGGGTTTTCTCTGAACAAGCAGACGAGGGAGAAAGGGATTCAAGCTGGAAAGGGGGGTTGTGATTTGACGTCTCATTGTGCATTACTGTGGTGCTACGATCGGGTTGTGTCTACCGTGAAGTTGTGCACTCTAATTTGTGCATATAGCACGTGGACCCCGTTGCCGGTTGCCCCACATATCAGCGAAAGGAAGTAGAAAGACAGGAGTAACTAGTTACACATAAATATTTTTTTTGACAGAGAGATACTCCCTGTGTAAAGAAATATACAAATCTTTTATATCACAGGCTCACCTTGTTGAGAAAAATAGTCCCTCTTCAACACACGGGCATTATGGGGGTTCAGCTGAGAATATAATACCCAGATGTTTTTTTAGGGATAAAAGCTGCTTTATTGAAGATTAACAGTCATAGGTATACCAATAATTTCGGGGGTTCCTGTGAGCCAAAGATGGCGTCCACATGGCAAAGAAGTAGCATCTTTTGCGAGCACATGCGCTTCAACATTACACTCGCGTTTTTCATGTATGATCTCCATGGTTTGGAACCTATTCTTCTTCATCTTGATCTCATCCATAATAACTTTGCTGGGCCCCAAGTACGCCTCTCCGATATGCTTGACTATTGCTGAACAATCGGTGCTAATCTGAACTTGTTGCAGGTTTAAGTCAAGAGCCAGAGATAGCCCCTCGCAACATGCCATTGCCTCTAGCATCTCTGGATCAGTAACACTTTCGCACACCAGTGCCGATGCTCCAAGGAAGAAGCCTGTATGATCCTGGCTCACAACTGCCAGGGCTCCCCTTTCACCATTGCGAGATAACGCAGCATCAACATTCATCTTCGCCCAACCCACAGCAGGAGGAGGATGCCACTTCTGCACTGAGCTAGTGCTTCTCGAAATGAGGTTCTGGACTTTGGGCCGCAGGCCGACCCTGCATGTTTGGGGGCCCATGTGTTCTACCTTAGCGCTTTTCATATTGCAAGCGATCGGTGCGACGCTGGTTTTAGATGCTGTCGCAAGGGGAATACACAAATTTGAATATGGCACGACAGCTGTTGGAATGATATCGAACGACAGTTCCTAACCAGCAATCAGAGTTGCAATTCTATCAACGATATACCATGTGATATATAATACTACCGTACTACTTATACACACAGGACACTTGTTTCACCATGCCAGATTATTAAATCAAAATCTCTCGGAGGATAGATCAGTTAGGCAGTTGCGTGGTGCTACTGAAGAATTTCAAAGTTGATTTGGACCAGCTCTCCTTGCTGAGAAAGTTTGATTTTTACATCATCCCCTACCGCAAGATATGATTTAGACTTGAACCTTGACCATCCTTTAGCATCAATCATCATGCGACCATCCTTTGTACTTACGATATGTTGAGCAGGTTCATTCACACCAAGGCTGCGCATGGTAAGAGATACTTGGCCGCGGTCGCCCGGATTGTTGAACGACTCCCTCGTTGGTCTAGGAATTCTCTATTTGCAAACAAGAAGACATACCCAAATAGTTAGATCAACACAGTGAATCATGTGAAACAACATGGAAAGAAAAAAGAACGAAGCACTTGGGCGGCCAATGCTTACCAAGAAGGTGGACATGTCGGTTTTTGTAAGGACTTTGGTATATGAAGTGCGAACTGCAGCCTAGTCTGTTGCCGGTGCAACTGCACGGGCCGGAGCAGATGCAAGTGCAAGTGTTGGTGCAGGTGCCGAAGCTGCTGCTGCTGTCGGAGATGGTGCTCCTTGTAGAGCCGGCGCCGGTGTCGGAGCAGGTGCCGGTGTCGATGCCCGATCCTCCAGTAGATCAGACTGATCCGCTGACGCGGTTAGTGCCTAATCCTTAGCTGGATCAGACTGAGCTGCTGCCGCTATCAGTGCTAGAGCAACTGTCGGTGCTTGATCTGTGCGAGACAGCGGCGATCGTGTCTGGTCTGCTATGATCAGCTTTGTAACTTGACTAGTATCTGTGACCATGATCCAGTCTTTTTCTTCATTTCTTTTAAACGCGAGAAGGACTAATTGTGGCGTTTTTGTTAAACCAAACTGCAGTTCATCATAGGTATTCAGCTTGTACTCAGACAACAGACTGATCCAATTTTTTCCAGTAATATAAGTGATGGACAGTGCCTTCGTTACTGACACGACATAAGAAGTGAAACCTACAAAAATAGCAATCGTAGAGCAAACCAAACGGTTTATTATGTGATGAATGTCACATGGCAAAACCTGCATCGTAACATTGCAGGAAAAGAAAGAAAACATGACATTAAATCAATAAGATTTAGACAGTAAATCAATAAGATTTACTTGATGTGACACGAGTGAATCCTTACCAGGAAATCACTATGTTGAAGTACTAAACAAAAGATTGATCGTTCAACTAGGCGTGGCATGCAGGGGCCCCGCCTACTCCCACAAGCAGGACAGTCCAAAGGTCGTGACAAATCTTATGGACCAAACATCCATGGGGCTGGAAATCCTGGTGGGTGTGATGAACCCTGCAATGCATACAGCTATTGGAGTGTAACCATATTTGATAGACCGTCCTCACAAAAAATATGATTTGGATACTTCAAAATATACAGACTGAATTGAGTGGACAGACATTAACATAGACCGTTCTCAGGACAAACCACACACCAAAAGCGGCAGTACTAATAAACAATACAGGGTTCACAAACACAAATCAAATATTGAACAATAGTACTTACTACAGACAAGCAAAGTTGCACTAACTAAACTCTGCAGACTATTTTTTTCCACCGGCCTACGAGATGAACCCCGCATAACTGACTAGGCCATGGACTTCGTGTGAGATGTCTACATGCACCATCACCATCTTGTCAACCTTGGAGAACCTAACAGAGTGGTCTTTCCATTCATAAACATGATGATGAAGACATGCCGCATCAGATTTGTTGGGAAGCTTTACAAGAACCACACCCTTCGTAATCGAAGGCACAGCCAGGAAATTGTTGTGGTCAAGTACAGCCTCGAGAACACGCCTGACAGCAATGCTACAGGAAAACACTAGTTCAGGACACGTGGCGATAAGGACATAGCAGCTGGATAGTTCAGCAGTAGAACTCATCATCAGGTCTTCCACTTCACACGGCATGACTTTGAGAACTTCATCTCCACCGCGGACCTGGTTCTAATTCAAACAGAAACCATATTTTATTACTACCTCCATTCAGAAATATAAGATGATTTTCGATATTATACTCCATATATGACTACATATATGCACAGAAATGAATGAACAAAGACACTAGAACATGTCTTCAAAGGCATGAGAGCAGAGGGATTACATGCAATATCCATAACACAAGTTACTGAGGCAAATATACCCTCTTAAAAGGTAGCATTGATGTTCATAAAGTACTCCCTCCGTCCCAAAATTCTTGTCTTAGATTTGTGTAGATACGGATGTATCAAGTCACATTTTAGCATTAGATACATCTGTATCTACACAAATCTAAGACAAGAAATTTGTGACAGAGGGAGTAGTTGAAAGTAATCTCTAAAAATCAGTGTCAACCTCTCGCATGTTTTGGTCAAAAGAGGAATTTAGAACCGTCATTTGGCACACAAAAATCACATGCAAGATCACCCAGAAAGTTGTATTACTAGTACTAGTACTGTGTGTTAGATGAAAAAACATGATCAAGATGGAGAAAAAGATCGTCAAGAAGAGATATTACATGGACTTGCTTAATGAGGGATCCCGGAGAGGGGGGCTTGGACAGGGCGATGGCTTTGAGCTTGTCTGCGGTAGTCTCGGTGGGGTGCTTGCGCTTCTTCATACCATGAGCCTCGACGGTTTTGGCCGGAGCCATAGACATCACTTCGGCCGGTGCTCCAACGTCCATCAAGAAACTGTCAAATAGAAATAAAAGAAAAGAAACCATAATCACAAACCCAAAAGAAGAAAAGAGAGGGAGTTATAGGATTAGTCTCGGGGTTGCAAGACCGGGCCTTGGCCAGAATCAACACCATTGATGCGCTGACCTTTCCTTCTTTGGGAGAGAAGAACAATGGCAGAAGCAGGTCGGGGTTTTCTTGAAGAAATGAGGAAAAAGATGAGGCAGAAGCGAGGGTTGGGTAGAGACGAAGCTGAGAGAGAAGAGTGAAATGATGGTTGCTTCGTCCGTCCAACTTACTGCTGGAAAGGAGGGGGTTTTGGGATTTGACGGCTCATTGGGCATTACTGTGGCGCTTCGATCGGGGTAGTCTACCGTCACTCTATTGCGGAGTAATTTAGTGCATGGCGGGTGGACCTAGATGCTGGCTGTCCCACGCGTCGGCGAAAGTGAGTAAATTAGTGAATGGCTGGAGGAGGATCCGCACGGTAGAGCGTGTCCACTGTTTTTCAGAAGAAAAAAATGATTACAGCAAGTGTTTCCACTCTTACGACAGAGGAGTGCAAAACACGGCAGCCACTTGAACATACACAATGCTCCTACTACTAGGCATGTGCAGTGGTTCATACGTCAGTACTACACAATCTTGTTGCTAGTGTAGTAAGATATGACGATAACAAATGATGTTGTGCGCATGTCAACTACTCCTATATGTAACATAGTACCGCTTTTTTGACTGTCCGGTCGAGAATGGACGGTGAGATCAATGTTAACAGAACTAGGTCCACAGCGCACGAAGAGTATGGTGCTACAATACTCCACGAAACATGAACCACATGAAGCATGAATAGTGTTAGGCAGGGTGTATGAAGGGTGCACGGGATGGGAGCAAAAGTTCCCTTCTCGACCCACTTTTGGGTGTTTGGCAGAGTGCATGAAGGGTGCATGAGTCCACACTAGTAGGTTGACAAAAATACACGAATAGGAAACAACTATATTGAGATGAGAATGCAACCAAACACACCCACACGCTTTGTGCTACAGTGACTGATCTGCACCATCTGAGTTTGATCCAACGGTCATGTTGCGCCGAGACATGGACATGCCCATGCGGAGGGTTTAGCCCGATGGCCGGCATCGTCGCGCTAGCACGATGGTAGGCATCGCGCAGCCGCAACAAGTGCGTGGCAACTTGGTTCACCAAGTGGCTGAGGCGATCCTGGATCTCGTCACTATCGGCCCGCTCACGCTCCAGCCGGCTCCCCTGACGGCCTATAGTGTCTCCCGCTTTCTGCAGCAACACCGTCGACGCCTCGAGCATCTTTGTGGTGGACGCATGCCGCTTTTGAAACTCCGTGAAATCCCGCACATAACCGAGGAGCATGGCACTCCTCTCCTCCTTGAGCTCACGGAGCTCCACGTCCTTGGCCCTGAGCTCCGCATCCTTGGCATGGAGCTCCTGTGTCAGGAGCCTCACCTCGGACTCCGTGATCTGCTGTGCCGCCATGGCACCAGGTAGAAGCAATGGGGAGAGGAAGCAAAGGGGGCGAAATGGCTGAAAGGCAATGCAATCTATGGGAAGGCGAAGGGAGCGAGGAATCTTTTGGTTTTCACCACGGTAAAACACCAGTCGACCACTTCTCACATCAGGGAGCAGTGGGTATAGGCGGTGGATATTTAAATTTACCTGCCGGCAAGTAGATAAAAAAAGGGGTGAAAAAACAAATGTGGCGGCGGCCTAGCTAATCGGTCGAACTAGCCCAACTAGCTAGCCACCGTGCTTCACTGATGTACTCGGCGGGAAAGGTACTCTTTCATGATTTGACGACTAATTTACTTGCTTGGAAGGACCCACTGCTGGTCTTCCATGATTTGTCGACTAATTTACTTTCATGGTTGTGGCTGGTCGAGGAGGACCCAGAAAACACGCAGTAGGGCGTCCCACGTCAGGAAGAATATATGCGTGCACCACCCGGGAGGACCCCGAAACCGCGCGGTAGGCTGTGCCACGTCTCGGCACGAAGGAAAAATGTGCGTGTAAAAATATACTGTATCAAACGTAGTAGAGTACCTATGGCTCGACCTCAGGATCCAGCCAGTCGGTTGAAAACACCCCACTAGCCACACAGCTTCATCATGCAAACGTGGCACGGAGGATAGATGTGGTTAGCTCTGTCTCGACCATCCACAACGTCTCTTGTTCTAGGCGATTCTTTTATTTTCCAAGTTTTTTTAGTTGTAATAACACCACGGCAAGCTTGCGCCGCTCTTTGTGTGTGCCCGTGCAAAGGTTAGACGATGGAGAGAAGAGAGATTGAGATCACAGACCTGGGACCCACCAATAAGTGAGATAACGGTCATGCATGTGTTGACGAGGCACTCCCTCCACTCTACTCAATGCAAGTACTGTATACAATCAAGTTATGGGACAAAGCCAACAACCGTTCGTTTTTTCATGCTATCGACTTACGCTTTGTAGTCCAGGTTGCCAGTTCGAATCTCGTCTTTCAGATTTTTTAGTTTTAGGTCCAAATTTGATTAATGACAAGTGGGACCCCCGTGTGTTGGTCCGATATTTCAGTGTAGGATGGTTTTTTTGAACAAACACTTTCCGCGGTTAGACAAGTAACGACATGAGTTACACATTTTTTGCAAGTTTACGAACAAAAATGACAGCGGCATAGAATATCACATCCACCCCACAGCTTAGATACTATGGTGATATGAGTTTTTACACCGTTGGAAGTGAGATCCAATGGCTTGGGAGTAGTCTTTGTAATTATGCGCAATTTCCTAACTCCCCAAAGGTTTTTTTGCAAATAAAACATTCAGGCCTCGTGTGTGCCACTGCATCTTCGATCCAACGGCTCCCCGGTGCTCATATTAGGTGCTCCCCATTGCTTAATTACCCACTACGCTGATTGGAGTAGTTGTGGGCCGAATGCTACGAAAAAATAATCTAAACCGACCGGAATAAATGCCTACACCAATTAATGCAAGGTTGGAGTGCCCCTCGCAATGTAAATAGCTCCGGCTTTGCGAGGGATGGAGAGGTAGTACCTTCAACGCGTGGAAGATACGGTGTGAGAAAGAGAGGTCAATCGAGAGACATATAGATAGAGAGACAAAGTGAGTGTGGTCCGACATTCATTGAACAAATATGTCAGAGGAAATAACCATGGGTAGCCAAGCCGGATCCCCCTGGCCCTTCTGAAAAAATTATGACGAGCCCATCCGGCCCTCAAGAATCCAAGACATGGGGCCACCTTCCCCTCGCCGGCTGTTTCCCAGGCCGACTATCGGAAGGCGGCCCGAATTCAGCCTTCAGGAAAAAAGTCGCAGGAGGGCCAGCTCCGAGGAGCCGGCTCCGAGAAGGCCGACTCCAAGAAGCCGGCTCCCATAAAGCGGTCAAGATCGTACCCTCGAAGTCTGCACCCACATAATGGCGATGTGATGGGGCGTGGCTACAGTAAAGCTTGCCACCCCCGAATCCCGGAGCACGCCTGGCACAGTGCGCCGTACGGGTGGCCATGACCCGTCCGGCGCGGCACTGTTGCCACGATGACCCTGATGTCATCCACGACGAGCCGCCAGAGTGGCCCACGGGCGGCGGGCCCCTTCAGGCAGAGAGACACCCGAAGGCGGCCCGGCCTCCCCCAGTCGGCCCAAGACAGAGCCGGCTCTCCACAGCCGGTTTGCCACCCCCTCGAAGGGGGCACCCCATTAAGGAGACAAGACGCGGTGAGGCTACAGCGATCACCCCCCGGACGGCTGCACTGTAGCCACGCCCACCTCGGCGAAGCCTTTGTCACCAGGATTGAGCAACAGTAACCAGCCGCCGACAAGGCCCTGGACAGTGGGGCCTGCCTGTCGACCAAGGAGCCGGAAGCCGGCCGGACCCACCAGCCGGCGGTCCCCAGCAGCCAGCGCAGAAGCCGGCGAGTGTAGACACAGACGGCTGGGCCCCACGCCCAGCCGGATTACCATTGTATCCCCGGGGGGTAGGCCTATATAAACCCCCCGAGACACCCATGCAAAGGGTTGATCCCTACTAGTTTTAAACACCACATAGGGAGGAGAAGAGAGCAGGCAGAGCCCTTCTTCCTACTCTCGCCAAACAGCTCAAGGAGCATCGTGTAGCTACTTGTTCATCTAGTGATCATGCGGAGACCCCGCAGAGCAGCAGTAGGGGTGTTATCTCCACGGAGAGCCCCGAAGCTGGGTAAGATTCGCCGGCATGCATGTCTTCGCCTCATCCCGCTTCCAGGCACCGGCGACGTCTTACTGGCTCCCACAATGATAAGCCACCCGTTGGCATATGTCGCACCTACCACCCGACATTTGGCGCGCACCTGGGGCCAGGTGCACCGTCGTCCGGGGACCTGTTCTGGACGGGAACCTTCTTCCTCCCCTGCGAGAGTAGCCAGCCCAACACGCCCGTTGGTGCTTTCCACGATGCGCTGCAAGGCGTCACCAGCATCTGCACAGCGAGCGGCCTCGCCGATCTCCTCGACAAGACCATCATCTCCGACGACCTCGCCTCCGACGCGGGCACCGACCACCTTGTCAACCTCCTTGGCCAGCTCCATGTCTCCGGCGAGCCTGCTGTGGATTTGGAGTCGGTTGGCTCCACCGATCCGATGCCTGTCGACTCCGACACGGCCTCACTCGACACCTTCCCCACCGACGTCACGATCTACAATGACCCGCTTCCCCGGGCCGATGGCTGCGACGCTGTCACCACCGAGGTGATGCTCATCGGCCACGGTGGTGCTGCTGACGAGAGCACCCATGACGCCCCGCACGCGGCGGCCCACGACTTGTCCATCCCCCTCCCGGCCGATGCCGACACTGAAGCACTGGAGGCTCGCCGCCTCGCCCTCCTCGCGGAGGGCCGGAAGTTGGTTTCCATGAGACGCCTCGCTGAGGCTCACCGACGCGAAGCCGACTGCGCCGCCTTTGGCACGCCGCCCCCAGGCGGGCCCAGCCGGGTCGGCGTTGTCAGACAGCGCGGCGCTGTCGTCGCCGACATGTTAGGAGTCGACCGCCCAGTCTACACCACTCCACTCGAGAACCTGCGCGCCGCCCAGGCGGCCGTAGACGAGCTAGACAGACTGGGGGCCGAAGAACTCCCCCACATGACCCGACGCATCCAGCAGCTAATCGATGCAGCCACGCAGCGGCACGAAGCCGACGCCCGCGCGGAAATCCCTCCCCCGCGCCGAGATCACGACGCGACGTCCCGGACACCGACTACGGGTAGAACCCACGCGCGGCGCGAGAAAGACCGGCTGCCAGCCGATGCCAAACCCGAATCTCCATTGAGCGAGACGCAGAAGGCCACCCCCGGGCCATGGAGTGGCGGGGCAACCCACCTCCGCCTCGGCCCCGTGGAGAGAGATATCCCACCCCACCGCCTATTGCGCATCCGACTCTCAGCGGCCAGCTAGGTCGCCGCGAAGGAGTCGGCGAGAACGACGCCCGCCATCGGTTCGACGCCCGCCTTGCTTTGGCCCCCGCATCCGTGACGAGCCCTTCCCCAAAGGGTTCTCGCTCCCAAGAGACACGCCCAAGTACAACGGCTCCGTGAAGCCGGAAGATTGGTTGATCGACTACTCCACGGCAGTTAGCATAGCCAATGGCAACAGGCACGTTGCCATGAAGTACCTGCCCCTCATGCTGCAGGGCACGACGCGGACCTTGCTCAACAGCCTCAAGCCATACAGCATCAACAGCTGGCTAGATTTCACAGAAGCTTTCGTCCGCAACTTCACCAGCACCTACAAGCGGGCTCCCAAGCCTAGACAGCTCTCCTTGTGCGCACAAGGCCCCGCCGAGTCTACTCGCGATTACCCCACGCGTTGGGCCGAGCTCCGCAACTCTTGCAAAGGGGTGCACGAGGTGCAAGCCATAGAATACTTCATTTCCGGGTGCCGAGAAGGCACCCTCCTCAAGCACAAGCTCCTCTGCGACGAGCCGACTACCCTCGACGAGCTTCTGGACATAGCGGACAAGTACGCCACCGCCGACTCCTCAACCCGGCGCTCAAGACGCCGACTGGAGATTCCGGCCGACGCCCACACCCGAACGACCACAAGCGCAAGGGCCCTGCGCCACCTCCAGCCAGTAGGCAGGTGGCCACAGTCGAAGACGAGCAGCCCGAAGGGCGGCCCGCGCCCAAGAAATCCAATGGGGGCAAACTCTCGACGCCCCGTGCAAGTTCCACAGCGGCGCGAAGCCGTCCAACCACACAACCCGGAAGTGCCATTGGCTCACCCGAATCTCCAAAGGCGAAGGGCTCGCACCGCCTCCGCCTGCCGGTCCGCTGCCTCCGGCCCCGCAGCCACCGACCGTTCGGCCCGCAGTCGGAGCCGTGCATGATGAGTTCCCCGACGAGCATGCCGCCTATGTCGTCTTTACAAGCCAGCCCGAAGACCGTCGCAGCAAACACCGAGAGCACCAGGAAGTCAGCATGATCGCTGCCAACCCCGCCGAGCACATGCACTAGTCAGAAAAACCTATCAGCTGGAGCGGGCCGACCACCCAGAGGTGATGCCATCTCTCGGCTCTTATACGTTGGTCCTGGATGCCACCCTTGCAATGGACAGACGCGCCGCCCATTTCTCCTGCGTGTTGATAGACGGCGGGAGCAGCATCAACATCTTATACCGTGACACCCTGGAGAAGCTGAACGTCAAGACGAAGCAACTCATGCCTACTCAGACAGTGTTCCATGGCATCGTACCCGGCCTGTCCTGCGCCCCCATTGGCAAGATCAAGATTGATGTACTCTTTGGGGACAAGGAGCATTTCCTCCGGGAAGCGATCTGTTTTGAACACTACTAGAAAAACCGCTACTAATGGCACACCTAATTTGGCCATTAATGGCGCATCACTGGTGCGCCATTACTAGCACACCATTAGTAATTTTTACTAATGGCGCACCAGTGGTGCGCCATTAGTATCTGGTATACTAATGGCGCACCACTGGTGCGCCATTAGTATAGGCCGCGGTGCGCCATTAGTATGCCTCCCAGGGGCCATGTATACCCAGGTGCTTTGGCATACTAATGGCGCACGACCACGAGATGCGCCATTAGTAACCGCGGCATACTAATGGCGCACTGTCCAGTGATGCGCCATTAGTATGCTTTGTCATACTAATGGCGCACTGTCATGTGATGCGACATTAGTATGAATATTAGGTTTTTTTTTATTTTTTATTTTCTGTTCTTTGCACAGGTTACAAAATGTATAATTTGACAAAATATAGACAGCACACATCAACAACAGATTCATCGAATACAATAGAAGATTAGTCTTTGAATACAATTCATCATATTAGTCTCCGAATACAATTCATCATATTAGTCTCCGAATTGAAAAGACCGAAGAAAGATAGAACATTATATTACAAGTCTCGAGACCGCGAGTAGCGAGTTTGTCTTCACATTACAAGTCGATATCGATCATCTATGTTAGCTCATCGTAGACTCCTTTCCCTTTGTTGATTGTGGATCATATGTTACTCTATGTGTCCGGTGATCTAGCACTCGTGTGATTGATTCTATGTCGGTTTAGTGTTTCTCTCTTGTTTTCCCCATGTTCCCCTTTGTGATTTCCGCACGTTCCTCGTGTTCTCCTGTAGGATCCCCTCCAAACGTGAAAGATCGACCACTTAGGGTTCCGCCCTACATCAAAGGACCATGTGTGTGTATGTAGAAAACACACACAAGAAACACTGAATATCACTAGTCACCCTGCACACAACAAGTTTCAGATGTTCAGAACATATCAACATGTTGAGCAGTTAGGGAATCACGAGAAGGAAGTGGGAGGGTGGATCATGATGGTCTCACCTTATTGCCGTCGTCCTCATCCAACCCCGGCAACTAAGTACACATCCAAGAAAGTTCATGAATCCATGGGTGCTAGCTTGTCTACCAGCTCCAGCAGCATTGTGCCCCTGGATGCTACAAAACAACCTGACTTATAAGCATAGATAGAGAAGATTAAAAGAGAAACAACACACTAATGCTACAATGCCTCACAGTATAATTTTACTATAGCCAACAACACTTAAAGAAATAATATCTATAGATGATTCCATACAAAGTAGAACAGTTTTACTGCAATGCACACAAGCTACTGGTGACTGGTTATATTGGTTCATTGTCATTAAATTAAAAAAGAACAAAAGGAACAAACAAAGAGTACAAGAACAAACAAAGCTCATTGTCTAATTTCATTTTAGCTAACAGAATGTTGTGACAGAACTACCACAATTCCCACTCATACAGGAAGTCCACAATGGTGGGAGCCGACTTTCCCTACAATGTAAGCCAACTACTGAATATATTTAGGTGCATGATCTGACACTATGGATGGTCTAGTTGCATAGCAGATTACAAGTACATTAATAGCAAATTACGAACTAATGTACTTTGGTGGCCTCACGATCCTTCTTGTTGCAACAAAGACAATATCATGTGCAAGAGAAGCACATTTATCAAATTTCATTGTTTCAAATTTTAACATCATTTTAGAGTATAAACAAATTCCTCTAGCTAAACATGTCACAGTTTTTATAGTGATCTTGGACAAAGTGCAAGGGGGTCAAGTATATAACCAATAAGCTTGGAGGCAAAGATTTATAGTACAAGCATGAAAATTAGAACAACAGATGATTTTCTGCCCGCAAATGATTTCACTTGTTATGTGACACTATCATACTATATTAAAATGCAATGACAGTCTACTCAACACAAGCCTACATTTGTAACGATCCTGAACTTTTGAATGCATGCCAGCAGCAACTGTCTCCAATTGCTGGGAAACTTTCAGCCATATATAACACAATGCCATACCAAAATGCATGTTCCTGCAAAACCACCATGACAAAAGTAAGGGTAATCGATGGGTGGGATACATCTAATCAGCAGCCAGGACAGAGCTACATTTCAGCAGCACAAAAGACTTTTCTTGTGACCGACCACAACAAGCTTGTTGTAAGCTGTATAGGTCAAAAAGTAGACGCCCTAACATCATCGCATCTATCATCAGTAGCAGAGTCGAAATCAGGTCAACGATGGGGAAGATCAGGTGCGCACCTTTTCAATGGGGAGCGTGAAGAGCGCGATGCTGGCGGCCGTGAGCAGGACGGCACCCACAGCAAGGCGGAGGGCCGAGACCATGAGAACGCCATGGACGCGAGCAGCCTCCGCCGCCAGGGCCTGAGCCTGCAGTCCTCCTCCTCGCCGCCCTTGTTCGCGCCGTCCGCCCAGCCCCGCCGCCCTCCCCCACACCCACAGCCAAACCGCCGCTCCTGCCAGATTCCCTAGATTCACCTTCCTCCCACCTTGGCCGCCCCTGCCTCTCGCGCTGCCTCACCTCGCCTCTCCTTGTCCTGCCGCATCAACTCATCCGACACCTGGTGCGCTGTGCTCGCTTGCGAGGAAGAGGGGCGGTGGTCGGAGGCGAGGACGGGTCCGGCGGCAGCGCTCCAACCCTAGCGCTCGATTCTATCGGTGGCGGCAGCGAGGAGATGGGGACGAGGGGGATGAGTGCGATGGGAGGAGGGGGTCGATTGGATCTCATCTGAGTTAGGGTTTGGGCTACGGGTGGGGGTTTCTTTTTTCATTTCTTCTTCTTCTTAGTTAGGAGTGCGATGGGAAGATACTAATGGCGCACTCCCACACGGTGCGCCATTACTAGTTTAAACTAGTAATGGCGCACCGCGGGTGAGTGCGCCATTAGTAGTTTTGCAGAAAAAGGAATAAAAAAAATAATAAAAAAAATAACATTAGTGGCGCACTTTCTGACTGGTGCGCCATTACTAGTTACAACTAGTAATGGCGCACTTTCTATGGATGCACCATTAGTATGTTTGGACAGGCGCACTAGTTCAAATTTTTTTTATACTAATGGCGCTCCATGGGCATGGTGCGCCATTAGTAGTTTCAACACTAATGGCGCATCAAAAGGTGGTGCGCCATTAGTATATACTAATGGCGCACCACTTGTCTGGTGCGCCATTAGTGCCAATCCCATCTATAGCCCTTTTTCTAGTAGTGGAAGTGGTGGACCTGGAGAGCCCCTACCATGCATTGCTTGGCCGACCTGCCTTGGCCAGGTTCATGGCGGTTCCCCACTATGCATACCTCAAGATGAAGATGCCGAGCACCAAGGGCATCATCACCATAGCCGACGATTACAAGAAGTCTTCCGAGTGCGCAGCAGCCAGCAGCCAGCTGGCCGAGTCCCTTGTGATTGCCGAAGAGAAGAAGATGTTGGATCGAGTTGTGGCCATGGCCGGCAAACATTCGGCCCTGTCCCCCGATCCCAAGGAGTATGATGCCCAAGGATCTTTCCAGCCGGCCAAGGAGACGAAGAAGATACCTCTTGACCCCGAGCACCCAGAGAGGTTTGCTGTCATCGGGGCAAATCTAACAGCAAATAGGAAGGTGAGCTCGCCGATTTCCTCCGTGAGAATCGGGACATCTTTGCATGGTCCCCCAAGGACATGTCGGGTGTTCCGAAGGAATTCATCGAGCACAAACTACACGTCCGAGAAGACGCAAAACCAGTCAAACAACCCCTCCGCCGACTGTCGGAGGAGAAAAGAAGGATTGTGGGACAGGAGATAGCCCGGCTTCTGGCAGCCGGCTTCATTATGGAAGTTTTTCTTTCCAAAGTGGCTTGCCAACCCGGTCCTCGTATTAAAGAAGAACAAGAAGTGGTGCATGTGCATAGACTACACGAGCCTCAACAAGGCCTGCCCCAAAGATCCCTTTGCCCTGCCGAGGATTGACCAAGTGATAGACTCCACGGCCGGATGCGAGCTGTTGAGTTTCATGGATGCTTACTCAGGATACCACCAGATAAAGTTAGATCCGGCTGACCGCCTGAAGACCGCCTTCATCACGCCATTTGGAGCCTTCTACTACCTGACTGTGACATTCGGCTTGAGAAATGCTGGTGCCACTTTTCAGCGTTGCATGCAGAAGTGCCTCCTCAAGCAGCTCGGCAGAAATGCCCACGTCTACGTAGACGACATTGTGGTGAAGACGGAGAGGCGCGGAACCTTGCTGGAAGACCTCAAGGAAACATTTGAGAACCTGCGCCGGTTCCAAATCAAGCTCAACCCAAGAAATGCGTGTTCGGAGTGCCAGCCGGCCAGCTCCTAGGCTTCCTGGTCTCCGAACGCGGCATCGAATGCAACCCGGTGAAAATCAAGGCCATTGAGAGAATGGCGACTCCCACCAAACTTCGAGACATCCAGAAGTTTACCGGATGCTTGGCCTCCCTGAACCGCTTCATCAGCCGACTCGGAGAGAAAGCTCTCCCCCTCTACCGCCTCATGAAGAAGACCACTCACTTCTAGTGGAATGACCAAGCCGACCAAGCTTTTCATGAGCTGAAGAAGATGCTGGCCACACCGCCGGTCCTGGCGGCGCCGACTGAGAAAGAGGCCATGCTCCTCTACATTGCCGCAACCAGTCGGGTGGTCAGCACCGTCATCATAGTCCAACGCCCAGAAGAGGGCCGAGCCCAGCCGGTCCAGAGGCCGGTGTACTATTTGAGCGAGGTACTATCTACCTCAAAGCAGAACTACCCGCACTACCAGAAGATGTGCTATGGCGTGTACTTCGCTGCCAAGAAGCTGAAGCCCTACTTCCAAGAGCATCCCATCACGGTCGTATGCACCACCCCGCTTGCCAAGATCATAGGCAGCCGGGATGCATCCGGCCGGGTGGCGAAATGGGCCATCGAGTTGGCCCCTTACACGATCTTCTACCAGCCTCGCACCGCCATCAAGTCTCAAGCATTGGCCGACTTCCTCGTCGACTGGGCCGAGACCCAGTACCTACCACCGGCTCCCGACTCCACTCATTGGCGCATGCATTTCGATGGGTCCAAGATGCGCACCGACTTGGGAGCCGGCATCGTCCTCACCTCTCCCAAAGGCGACAAGCTCAGATACACGCTACAAATTCACTTTGCCGCCTCCAACAACGTGGCCGAGTACGAGGCACTCATACACGGGCTCCGGCTTGCCAAAGAGCTCGGCATTCACCGGATCCTATGTTATGGCGACTCGGACTTGGTGGTCCAGCAATCATCCGGCGACTAGGACGCCAAAGACGCAAATATGGCAAGCTACCGCTTCCTCGTTCAGCAGATCAGTGGGTACTTTGAAGGATGCGAGTTCCTCCACATACCAAGAGCTGACAACGAGCCAGCTGATACCCTGGCTCGAATAGGCTCCACTCAGCAGGCAATACCAACCGGTGTCTCTTTGCAACGCCTCCTCAAGCCGTCTATCAAGCCGTCTCTAGAGTCCGATTCCATCTTCGTGCCGCCTGACCCCGACGCGGCCGGGTCCGGCTCGAAGAACCAAGCAGGTGACCCGGGGACTTCGATAGTCGGCCCGGGGACGTCAGTAGCCAGCTCGGGGACTTCCATAGTTACGCCCGACCCGGTGACTGCCACACCCGGCTCGGGGACTGCGGTAGTCGGCCCGAGGACTGCTCCAACACAACAGGCGGCGACCGACTCCAGCGTTTCACCACCCAGCCCGCCCGCCCTGGACGTAGTAGCCGTGTTAGCAATAGAAGAAGTCGCAGCTCCATCATGGGCTCAGTCCATCCTCAACTTCCTAATAAACCAAGATCCATCGGCTGACGAAACAAAGGCAAGACAAGTCCAACGCCGAGCCGGAGCATACACAATCGTCAACAGAGAGCTCGTCAAGCGCAGTGTCACTGGAGTCCTCCAGCGATGCGACGATCAAGAGAAGGGCATCGCAATCCTCAGAGATATCCACCAAGGAGAATGCGGCCACCATGCGGCCTCAAGATCACACGTCGCCAAAGCCTTCCTCCATGGTTTCTTTTGGCCGACTGCTTTGGATGACGCCAAGGAGTTAGTTAAACATTGTAAAGGGTGCCAACTTTTCAGCTCCAAGCAACACATGCCGGCTTCAGTACTCAAGACCATTCCCCTCACTTGGCCCTTCGCCGTTCGGGGACTGGACATGGTGGGCCCATTCAAGACGGCGCGCGGCGGCATGACACATCTGCTTGTCGCTGTGGACAAATTCACCAAATGGATTGAGGCAAAGCCGATCAAGAAGCTGAATGGGCCGACTACCGTGACATTCATCGCAGAAATAACAACTCGGTACGGCGTGCCACACAGCATCATCACCGACAATGGCACGAATTTCGCCAAGGGAGCCTTGGCGCGTTTCTGCGCGACGCAAGGCATCCGGCTGGACTTAGCTTCCGTTGTCCACCCGTAGTCAAACGGCCAGGTCGAGCGAGCCAATGGCCTCATCCTTTCCGGCATCAAGCCCCGACTAGTTGTACCACTGGAGGGTTCAGCCGGCTGTTGGCTCGATGAGCTGCCGGCCGTCCTCTGGAGTCTGCGCACTACCCCAAACAAGTCAAACGGCTTCACTCCTTTCTTCCTCAGGTATGGTGCTGAGGCGGTCATCCCAACTGACATCGAGTTCCATTCACCTCGGTTAACCATGTACACGGAGGCGGAGGCTAAGGAAGCACGAGAAGACGACGTCGACCTACTGGAAGAGGGCCGGCTGTTATCCCTCAGCTGGTCCGCCATCTATCAGCAGGGCCTGCGCTGCTACCACAGCCGGAAGGTCAAGCCAAGATCATTCCAAGAGGGCGATCTTGTGCTCCGGCTGATCCAGCGAACAGCCGGCCAGCACAAGCTCTCGGCCCCTTGGGAGGGCCCCTTCGTCATCAGCAGAGCTTTAGGCAACGACTTCTACTACCTAATCGACGCACAGAAGCCGAAGGCACGAAGGAGAGACGACTCCGGCAAGGAGTCGGAACGACCATGGAACGCCAACCTCCTCCTAAGATTTTACAGTTAAAATACAGTATGTATCACGCTAACTTTTGTATTAAGTACGAGACAATAGGCCCCCCGAGGCGAGCTCGGGGACTGCCATATTTTATCTATGAATGAAGAGTATCATGCTTATGACCTTGTCATTTCATTTACTTTTTCCGTCCGGCACCGGGTTTGACTAGTCGGCCCGGGGACTGGCCGCCTAGAGTTATATTAAAAATCCTACCCGCGGTCAGACAAGTAGTGTGCCGGCACCCAAGCCTTCTCTTGCCAAAAGTCGCAGTTCGAAGAACCGGCTGTCCGGCTGGCAAGAGTTAAAGGTAGGAAGGGACGCCCACACGAAAAACGGCTAGGGACTAACGGACTAATATAACAAAAGCCGGTTTTTCTCCCACCACCGACCGACTACCAGAGTAGCCGGCCGGCCGGCTTCCATTCACCTCACTTCAGTCTAAAAAAGCTCGAGCACTTACCTACCCAAAGGGGAAGGCAGCAAAGGAAACAGCCTAAGGACAAAAAGCATACATAAATGGAAGCCAAACACGCACACAATAATATTTACATAAAAGACCTTCAAAAGGCCAGCTTTCAACATATTGAATACACCCCCAGTGGGTGGAACTGCGCAAGTTTAATAAAATTGTTCAAAAGGCAACAAGCAGGAAAAAACAATGACGGCAGATTAAGCCAAGGGAGCGACTGGCGAGTCGGGCAGGTCGGTGGAGACGGCAGTGCCGGCTGGAGGAGTGGCCGGCTGGTGAACCTCGGCATGATCACCGCCTCCCGCAGAGGGCGCGCCAGCACGCGCCTTGTTGCTGGAGGCACGATCGGGCTGAGGCTGGCTGGCCGCTTCACTGGTCGGCTCAACGTCTTCGCCCTCCTCTCCTTCGTTGTCTTCTCCTTCATCGCTGGAGGCGATCTCCTCTGCCGAGTCCTCACCCGCTGCCGGGTTCATCCCGAACCACTCCTCCGGCTGAGCAACGCCGTCGTCATTAATTTCGGGAGCGAAGACGCTGATGTCAGTGCACTCGGCGATCGTCAAGGTGCGCTGAGCGATAGCCGGCCGCACCTCCTCCAGCTCTTCGTCGGCCTCTAGCCGCCAGGTGCGCAGTTGGTCCAGGTTCAGCCCCGGATACCAGGCTCGGACGAACTCCAGCGCCCGCCCAGCTCCAAGCCGGGCTGCCAATGCCTTCCAGGCCTCGAAGCGGCCAACCACAACCTCCAGCCAGTCGGCAGTCCGACTCGGGGTGCGGGGAATCATCTCGCTTGGCCAGAGGGCAGCCAACACCTGCGCCCCGGCGCGCTGGAGGCGGCGGAGCATACGGTGAGCCGGCTGCAGCCGGGCCTGGACCGCCAAGAGTTGCTCCTCGAGCGTCCGGCTCGCGCCCGGTGCGATTTCAACCCCCGCCTGCCGGCGCGCCTCGCGATGGGCCTCGATGGTTTGGGCAGCGAAGACGGAGTAGCCGGGAAAGTAGTGTGCACGGAGAACAAAAAGCAGCACAAGTCGGAACACAAATCAGGAATCAAGGGGCAAGCAAGGAGTGAAGAAGGCGGCTTAGCATCGATCAGATCCTCGATACGACCAAAGCCCTCACTCAATGCCTGCTTCGCCTCAGCCCAGCCCGCCGCTTCGGTCTCGAACTCGGCACTCAGGGCGTCCTCGCTGTCCTGAGCTTTCTTCAGGGCCGCCTTGTGGCTCTCCTCCTGGTCGGCCAACTTCTTGGCCAGGCGGTCATGCTCCAGGACCAAGGCGCTGTACTCGGCTTCCTTGGCGCGAAGGGCGGCCTGGGCCCTGCTGAGCTGCTCCCTCAAGTCGGCATTGGCTCCTGCAAGCATGAAGACAGGAAAAATTAATAAGGAAGAAGTCGTCAAGGAAGATCTGACCCGGCTGCTCAGCAGTCAGCCCGAATCTCGAATACTACACCTAGTGGGTGCGCTGACGCGCCCCCACAGGAGATGAACGAAACAAAGCACGCACTCCGGCTGTTGGTCAGATCCTCGGTTCTCCGACCCAGCTCCTGAGCCTGGGAGTTGAAGGCGGCAGCGTGGAGATTATGATACTCCTAGAAGATCAGACAGGAGGCGAGAATGAGATAGTCGTCAAGGAAGATCCGACCCGACTGCTTAGCAGTCGACCCGAATCTCGGGGACTACACCCAGTGGGTGCGCTAACGCGCCCCCACGGAAGAAATCAAAGAACAAAACAACCCAGGACAGAAGACTCACCCGGATGACGGCCCGCGTTGCAAGGAACTCTTGGCTGTATCGCTGCAGCGAGGTGGCCTGAACTTGAAGCCGGCTCCGGACCTCCTGGGCCGCCGCGTTCAGCTCGCCCGTCCCCCCGCTGGGGGTCCACTCGGACGCGCTGGTGCTCGCCGCTTCTAGGGCCTCCGCCGTCTGGCCGGAACCCGCAGCTTGGTGCGGTTCCGGCACGGAGGCGCCACCCCCTGCGCGCCGGCGCAATGCTGGCTGCACCTCGAGGCCAGCCCCTGCCTCTGGCTCGCCCCCAGCTGGCTGCTCTGGCACCGCAGTCGATTGGCCGTCTTGGCCCGCTCCAGTTGGCGCTGCCTGCAGTGCCCCCTCCATGAAGATCACGGAGTCCTCCCTCCTCGACATCACCGGCGGGTCTTGGTCGACCTCCCCCAATGGGGGCACTGGGATGCCGGGGGCCACGACGCGGAGGGGAATGATGAGCAGCGGAGGCCGGTTGTGCGAGGCCTCCGCCTCCGTCTCCGCGGCTGCCGCCTCCGCCCGGGCCTTGGCTGCCGCCTCGGCCTGCTCCTTCGCCGCCTGGGCGGTCCTTCGCTCCGCCGCCTCCCGCTCCTCCCACGCCTCCCGTGCGTTCCGCTCCGTGGCCTCCCTAAGGTCGGTGCGGGGATCCACGCGGCGGGAGCCTGAAGACTCTCCAGTTGGCCCGACTACGGAGCCGCCGGGACCCCGCTCAAGGGAAAGTGGTGCCCTGTCCGGCGAGCCAAGAAAGGTTTAGAAGAGTTTCGGTCGAAAGGGATAACAAAAAATATATATACAAGGCATTCGACGACTTACGCCGAGATCGCCTGCGGCTGTTTTACCGCCTTGCGGAAGCGGGCCGCCTTCGCGGCCTCCTCATCCCGCTTGGTCGCCGCCGTGGGAGCCTTGGATTTCTTCGACCGGCTGCCGAAGAGGATTGACGCTGCGCGGCACTTCTGCGCGCTGTCGCAGGCAGCCGGTGCGGCGGATGAGCCCGCACCTTGATGATCAAGCGCCGGCTGGTGGCGCGGGGCGACTTCGACCTCGACATCGTCCGGCCAGTCCTCGAAGCCGGCCCTGAGCCCCGCGCCTCCGGCCTCGTCGCTTTCCCCCGCGATGGCGTCTTCCATGGCGGCCGCTCCCAAGTCCGGATCATCGGCGTCGTCCATCGTGCGGTCGGGGAGGAGCTGGCGCTCTACCGCTGCGGCCCCGGTCGTCGGCGGAAGAAGAGGGTTCTGCTAAGGGCAGACCGACTGATCAGAGGCCGGCTATCATGAGGCCGGCTACCAAAGTAAGAAAGGAAGGAAAAACTTACGGCAGACGGAGGGTTGGCGCGGGAATACGGCTCCTTGCCATATCGCCAATCCTCGGCGAGCTTGCAGTTGGAGATGTAGTTCACCATGTAAGACACCTCTGCATGAGGCATCTCCCTGGTGCTCAGCCGGCACGGGTCAAAGCGGCCGCTCATCTAACAAATCATGTGAGGATGGCCTTGGAAGGGAAGTACCCGGCGCTCCACAAAGGCGGCCACCAAGTCGGCTCCGGTCAGGCCCTCCGACTGGATCATCACCCGAAGCCGGGAGCCGGCTGCGTTCCCGGCCTGAGACAATGACCTGGCCCGGTAGCTCCACGAAGGTAGCCTCCCAGCCGGCCGTCCGGCTACATAAGCCGGCAGGTTGACGTAGTCGCCTTGCTAGGCGATGTTCTTCACGTAAAAGTAAGACTTCTGCCAGAGCTTCACCGACTGAATCAGCGGGATGGGCGGGAACGGGTTGTTCTCGCCCGTCCGCCTCATGGCAATATAGGCTCCACAAGGGGCGGGCACGCCCGCGACGACGGTGTCGAGATTGCTCTGGAAGAATTCCCCCCCAGAGCTCGAGCGTGGGGAGGACCCCAAGGAAGCCCTCGCATAGGGTGACGAAGGCCGACAGCAGCATCACTGCGTTGGGCGTGAGGTGATGCGGCTGGAGGTGGTAGAAATCAAGGAAGGCTTGAAGGAATCCGCTCGCCGGAGGCCGAAGCCGCGCAGGCAGTGCGAGCGGAAGATCACCCGCTCGCCCTCCTCCGATGCCGACGAAATCTCCCTCCCGGTGCTTGACGAACCCGCACGAAGTTCTCGCCCGGCAGGCGCCGTGTCCGGCGGAGGAACTCGACGTGGTCTTCATGGACGTTAGAGCCATCCCACGAGCTTGACAGCGCCATGGGAGCAACGCGGCGAGGAGCAAGACGATGCGACGGCGGAACAGCGCAGCAATGGGTGGCGGCGGCGGTGGAAAGAAGAAGGAAGGCGAGGAGGGGCGGAGCGAGGGAGAGTGTGCGAGCCTCTTCCGCTCCCTCTCCTCCGCCTACTTATAGACCGGCGCGGCGGAGCCGAGGAGGCGTGGCGTGGGGGAACGTGGGGATCAACTGCGCCCACACCCCCACGTCCCGCGATTATTGCACCCTGAAGACGTAATAAAATCACCGCGGGAAGGCGAGCGGTCCGCGTGGGCCGCAGAAGATCCGCGCTCGGGCCGAGGCCTAGGAATGGCGGGCCCGGGCCTGCGGCAGCGTCCCGTCGCGCGCGTGCACCGGCAGGATTTCCTTGCCACGTGGCCCGCGGGATGGCCTGCAGTCAGCTGGCAGGTCGACCGCGCTCCAGCCTACGAGAAACGGGGTTTTCCGAAGATGGCGCGCACAAGCACAACCGGCCCCTCAGGGTAGGAAGCTGACCGAGCTTCTCGTCCCTTTGTCAGTTTTGAAGCTCGCCAGCTTCGGGGACTACTGTCGGAGGAAATAACCATGGGTAGCCAAGCCGGCTCCCCCTGGCCCTTCTGAAAAAATTATTACGAGCCCATCCGGCCCTCAAGAATCCAAGACATGGGGCCGCCTTCCCCTCGCCGGCTGTTTCCCAGGCCGTCTATCGGAAGGCGGCCCGACTTTAGCCTTCATAAAAAAAGTCGCGAGAGGGCCGGCTCCAAGGAGCCGGCTCCGACAAGGCCGACTCGAAGAAGCCGGCTCCCATAAAGCGGGCAAGATCGTACCCTTGAAGTCTGCACCCACATAACGGCGATGTGACGGGGCGTGGCTACAGTAAAGCTTGCCACCCCTGAATCCCGGAGCACGCCTGGCACAGTGCGCCGTACGGGTGGCCATGACCCGTCCGGCGCGGCACTGTTGCCACGATGACCCTGATGTCATCCACGACGGGCTGCCAGAGTGGCCCACGGGCGGCGGGCCCCTTCAGGCAGAGAGACACCTGAAGGCGGCCCGGCCTCCCCCAGTCGGCCCAAGACTGAGCCGGCTCTCCACAGCCGGTTTTCCACCCCCTCGAAGGGGGAACCCCATTAAGGAGACAAGACGCGGTGAGGCTACAGCGATCACCCGCCGGACGGTGGCCCTATAGTCACGCCCACCTCGGCGAAGCCTTCGTCACCAGGATTGAGCAATAGTAACCAGCCGCCGACAAGGCCCTGGACAGTGGGGCCTTCCTGTCGACCAAGGAGCCGGTAGCCGGGGGGACCCACCAGCCGGCGCAGAAGCCGGCGAGTGTAGACACAGACGGTTGGGCCCCACGCCCAGCCGGATTACCATTGTATCCCCGGGGGGTAGGCCTATATTAACCCCCTGGGACACCCATGCAAAGGGTTGATCCCTGCTAGTTTTAAACACCACATAGGGAGGAGAAGAGAGCAAGCAGAGCCCTTCATCCTCCTCTCGCCAAACAGCTCAAGGAGCATCGTGTAGCTACTTGTTCATCTAGTGATCATGCGGAGACCCCGCAGAGCAGCAGTAGGGGTGTTATCTCCACGGAGAGCCCCGAAGCTGGGTAAGATTCGCCGGCGTGCATGTCTTCGCCTCATCCCGCTTCCAGGCACCGGCGACGTCTTACTGGCTCCCACAATGATAAGCCACCCGTTAGCATATATCGCACCTACCACCTGACAAAATATATATGCTTTGGAGTGATATTGTCCGATTGAGCTTTTTGGCAAGGGTGAGGGCTGTAAGATAGAGCTTAAGAGATGATCCAGTCACAGACGTGTAGATATATTTTGTGCGTGAGAAGAAGCAAGGTCAACCAATCACATAGGGTCGCCGTGCGATCGAAAGAGTGAGACGGGTTGGAGAGAGTGACCTAGATAGACGATGTGCGTGAGAGAGTATACAATGTGAATAGGTCGAATTGGGCTCAACATGGTGATATATCGTTTTTGTCCGAGAAAGAGCGAGGTCAATCGAGACATAGGGAGAGAGAGAGAGATAGAGAGAGAGAGATTGAGTGAGCATGGCCCACCATGAGGTCGAAAGAGTGGTGGCGGCTTGGATGGACTGACCTAGATAGACAATATGTGTGAGAGAGTATAGAGTATGTCGATCGAGGCCCGAACAGGGAGATATATCATTTGTGTGTGAAAGAAAACGAGGTTAAACAAAACTCAGATAAAGAGAGCGAGATTGAGCGAGTGTGGTCCGCCGTGTGGAAGAAAGAGTGAGACCGTCTCGAGGGAGTGACCTAGATATACACCGTGCATGCGTGTGCATGCACGAGAGGTTCGGGGGCTAGATAGGCAATGCATGTATTTAGCGTGAGAGGGTGAGAGGGAGAGGGGAGAGAGAGAGAGAGCTCGGCATGGGGTGCAATGGCGGGTGTGTGAGGTAATTACATTTGGTAACAGAGTGGAAAAAGGGGTTGTGTAGTTGAGAGACTAAGAGATCGAAACATGGAGAGAAAGAATGAACGTGTGTTGGAAACCGATAGCTTCCTAATGTGGTTAGGAGAGGAAGATTGACCGATACAGGAAGTATGTAGGGTTTGTGCGGAGGGGGGGGGGCTAAAAACAACATTTGAATGTACATAGTACGAGACATAATATCGATGTTTCAATTCGGTGTACATTGTAAGATTTGAACAGAGGACCAGACATACGGGTAATTATTTCGAATTCATGCCATACTAACTTTCGAAAAGTTGACATTGACTCAGTTTGTTGTGCTATTTTGTAGGTCATATGTTTGAATCCATCCAAAAGTTTTCTCACTACCATGGTGTTCATCATATACATATGATGTTCATCATATACATATGAATTTGTATTAAAAAAGTAGCATGGATACAGTGAAATGCGAAATCCACGTTAGAATTGGAGATCGCTACGTGACACACACTCTAATTCAAATAACTAACTACGTGACACACACTCTAATTCAAATAACTAATTATGTGACACACACTCTAATCCACGTTAGTGTGGGTACCGTTTCAAAAAAAATTCAAATAACTCCTCATTAATTAATTTATAGTACTCCCTCTGTTCACTTTTATAAGACCTTGAAGACATTTCAGACAATGTGCAAAACAATTTATTTTAAGTTGTCTGAAACGACTTACATAAGTGAACGGATGGAGTATCTCGTTTCGAATGACTAATTATTGCAAGGAAAACACGGGCATGGTAATACATACAGATTCGTTTGCAAATGAAAAAAGATTCATTTGCATTCTCAAATGTAGGTGCACCAGGCAAACCAGGGTCGTGTCGGGGTGGACGCTGCTTCGGTGCCTTAAAGGCAACTGCCTTTGGGTCACTGACATGTGGGCCAGCCACCTGTTGCCCCCCCCCCCAAAAGGACGACCACAATATAAGTTTGCGCTTCCACGTTTCGGATTGAAATATCCGGCGGCCCCAATTCCAGCCCTGCAAAATCTCTCTTCTCCACCGCCCCCTTCCGCGCCCAGATTTCTCAAATCCCTAATTCGCCGCCAAACCTTGAATCGCCCCTCGTCTCGTCTCTTTCCCCACCGTTCCCCACCTCTGTGCTGAACGACAACGACGGTCGCGCTTCACCACCGCACTGGAGCTACCTCATCTACGCCATCATCCACCGCACCGGGTGGTCCACCGACAACGTCGGCTGCCGCAACCAACGTGCCTCACAGACACCGAGTTCCACCGCATCAGGTCCGCTTCACCGATGCCGTTTCCCAGCTCACCGGGGCTACTTCACCGAGCACATCATCGCACCTCCGCCCCTCGGGCCGTTGGGGCTTCACCAATGGTCTCGTCCACCGCATCATAGCGCTTCGCTGCCACTCAAGATCTGCATCCGTGCGCGGCCAGCCAACGCCAGCACATCACCCTCAACGGCTTTGAAGTGACCCGCACTCTAGCTACGCGAGCATGTGCAAATACCGGCCCGAACTAGGTATCCACACATCACTCCCTTGTGCACTGTTCGGACGATGTTTGGATATCCTTTCACTACTCTCTTAGCTTACCAGCCTATGCAACTCTGACCTTAACTCTTATTTCTTCTGGAGATATCATCTGAAACAAGCAAATCCATATTTTAGCGAAGCATGACAACACTACAGGATCTGGTACACATCCTGCACACCCGTATAACCTTGTAAGTATCTGTCCTCCAGTACAACATCAAGGTCGATTCCTCTTATTTGATCAACCATTCGCCGTGTCAAAAATGCAGAGGGGGATGCAAGGAGCACAAGGCCTGCACATCCAAGCAAGTGGTAACATGGACTTGTACATGGAACATCCCAAGCGCAAGCAAAGTTGTAGTGAGCCTGTACAACGAGCTAGCGTAAGTCCCTGCATTTCATTTAATTCGTACTGGCATTCATGTATGATTTGTGTGCAGTGGCTGATCCACGAATTCAAGTTACTAGGGGTGAAAATTTAACTTAAAAAATACGAAGGCACTTGCACTCCGGAAATCAACATAACTTGAGAAATGTGAAGCTACATGCACTTTGAAAACCAGCTAATGATCCAAAGTAGTTCAGATTATAAACACTAAATGATTCAAGCACCAAAAAACACAAAATGCAACATGGTGTACAAGGACTACAAACATGGTCTGTATCTGCTTGAATTATTCGTTTTCTGGCTGAAATATTGAAGTGTAATTGCACGTATAACCAGTGCGCAAACTGCATATCAATATATCTATCCTGCACATGTATGCCAATAGTTTCAAACAACAGATTAGAAAAGTATTTATGCTATGTTGTCATGATATGGGGACTTTCTAGTAGATGGCCTCAACGTTTCCTCAAGCTATGAAAATGCACTATAATTTGCTTGTCGTCAATGCCTACAAATCTCTATCTCTGTCAACATAGTAGATCATCATTAGACACTAAATCCTTCAATGAGCTTCCAAAATGATTGCACTAGATCCCTCATTAGACACTATATGTTCATCACCAGGAGCATGTAAAATGTTTCAATCAAATCCTTCATTAGCAGTCTGTTCATTAGACACTTCAGGCTCAAGAACAACATGAGCTTGTATGTTTGCACCAGAAACATGATTAGATACATCAAATTCAGTCAGTTCAGTATTGATTGGGGGAGTTATAAAATAAGTAGAAATTGGTTTCATTTTCTCATAGATTTCCTACATACAAGCAGTTTTACAACACCGTCTGGTTTAACTATTGGCCAGAAATTAGATATAATCAGGGGTGTGATGTACCTACTCGTTGCGCATGCTACTCTTGCAAGTTGCGACTGTCCGTTTGCGCAAGCTCGATGCCATGCACGTGCTGCCGCCGCTGCCTCCCACGCCAGCTACACCCAGGGTTGGATCTTCATTGTCGGAGTAATGGGCCACGGGTAGGCCAACCCGGGTCCCAGAACCTTTCAAGACATCGGGGCGGGCTGCGCCCCTCAAAGACCCCAGGACGAAGAGCCGCCTCCTGAGGAGTCGACGGCAAGACGGTCGACTGCCTGCTCACGGCCGAGTCCCAGGGATGACTTCCAGAGAAGCCGGCTTTGGGGAGTCGGCCCGCGACTCCAACAGACCCCATGACCTCATCAAAGGGGATGAGGCAGGGGCGTGGCTACAGCGAAGCCCACCCCGCCCCTCACCAAGGGCAGGCATGGCCACAGCACGCCGTACCCTGGAAAATCTTCGTGCGGCGTGGCACTGCTGCCATGCCAGCCCTGACATCAGCACCACAGGGCCGAATCCTGCACCCATGACGGCTTGTCTGTACGGCCTGGAGGCAGCAGGCCCCACCAGTCAGTGAGACCTCGGGAGACGGGAGGAGAACCACCAGTCGAACCTGTCGGGAGTTGGCCCGGGGGAGTCGGCCGAGCCCTCCCCCGGGGCCCGCGCGCCATTAATCAAGATGTGATGGGGAGAGGCAACAGTGATCGCCCGCTGGGCGGCGGGGCTATTGCCATGACCTCACAATCAAGCCCACGTCATCAGAAGCACGGCTACAGTAAGCAGCAGCCGGCAAGACCCGCCAGCGGTGGACGCAGGTTGTCGGCTCCGTACCCGGCTAGTCGGCGGGGCCCGCCAGTCGGCGGGCCCCAGCGGTCGACAGAGAAGACGGAGGCCAGAGACACTGACGGCTGGGCTCACGCCCAGCCGGATTACCATTGTACCTCTGGGGAGTAGGCCTATATAAACCCCCAGGGCAGCCATGCAAAGGGTTGGAACCCATTAGCTCTAGACCAGATCATATAGAAGGGAGAGAGCTAGCCTTGCCCCCTCCTACCACCAGAAAACAGCTCAAGGAGCAACCGTGTAAACACTTTGGCCATAGTTTTCATGCGGAGACCCCGCAGAGCAGCAGTAGGGGTATTATCTCCACGGAGAGCCCCGAAGCTGGGTAAGATTCGCCGGCGTGCATGTCTTCGCCTCATCCCGTTTCCAGTCACCGGCGACGTTCTACTCGCCCCCACCATAATAAGCCATCCGTTGGCATATGTCGCACCAAACCCCCGACATTTGGCGCCCACCGTGGGGCCTGGTGCACCACCGTCCGGAGATCTGTTCTGGATGGGAACTCTTTTCCTCCCCGGCGAGCGCAGCCAGCCAAGCACGCAAGATGGAGTTTGCGCCGACGCGCAAAGCGGCGTTGAGATCGCCTGCGTGGTCAGCTCCTTGGCCGAACTCATCGGCGAGGTCTGCCTCTCCGACGAACCTGCATCCAACGCAGGTACGGGCGGCCTCGAGAACCTTCTCGTGGGCCTCCTCGATCAACTCCACGTTTCTGGCGAGCCTGCCATAGACTTGGAGTCCTTAGGATCCACCGACCCGATGCTGGTCGACTCCGACACCGCGTCACTCGACGCGTTGCCCACCAATGTGGTGGTCTACGACGAACGTCTCCCCCACGGAGAGAGCAACGGAAGCACCATCACCGAGCTGCTAGTCATCAGTCGTGACAAGCTCCCCGGCAGAGGAGCGCATGACTCGCTCGGCGTGGCGCGGCAAGACCTAACTGCACCCATTCTGGAAGATGCTGACGCTGAGACGTTGGAGGCGCGCCGCCTTCAGCTCGTTGAAGGCGCGAAGAAGCTGGCCAGCATGAGGCGCTTGTCAGATGCCTATCAGCGGGAGATGAATCGCGCCGTCGGCGGCTCGCCGGCCCCGGCGGGGCCCAGCCGCCTTGGCGCAATCCGGCAGCGCGGCGTAGCCATCGCCGACCTGTTTGGGGCAAGCCGCCCTGTGTACGCTACACCAGCGGAGAACATCTGAGCCACCGAGGCAGCGGCGGACTAGCTGGACAACTTTGAGGGCGAAGAACGCCGCCTCATGATGGAGCGAGTCCAGCGGCTTCTTGACGCGGCTGCCGCGCGGAGGCACCTCAACGGCCCATTGACGACCTTCACCGAGATCAAGGCGCGACGTCTCGGACGCCGACTGGCGGCGCCCGAGGAAGAAGAGACAAGGAGCCGACTGTCAGCCACAGTCGGACTCGCATTACCATAGAGCGCGACCGAGACGGCCGCCCAAGAGCAGTGGAACGACGGGACGACTGTCCGCCTCCCTCTCCCCGCAAGGAGAGGCGAGTCTCCCCACCGCCTGTTGACCATCCGAATCTCGGTGACCGCCTTGGCCGCCGAGAGGGAGTTGGAGAGAACGACACCCGCCACCGGATCGACCGACTCCACCGATCCTTAGCGCTGGAGGAAGAAGACGAGCTGGGTCCACCTTGTTTCGGGCCCCGCATTCGGGACGAACCCTTTCCCAGAGGTTTCACACTCCCAAGAGACACGCCCAAGTATACCGGCTCCGTGAAGCCAGAAGACTGGCTAGTCGACTACTCCACGGCTGTTAGCATAGCAAACGGCAACAAGAGTGTCGACGTAAAGTACGTTCCGCTCATGCTCCACGGCACGGCCCGGACGTGGCTGAACAGCCTAAAGCCCCGCAGCATCAACAGCTGGGTCGACTTCACCGAACCGTTCGTCCGCAACTTCACCAGCACGTACAAGCGTCCTCCCAAGCCTCGTCAGCTCTCCTTGTGCGTACAAGGCCCCGACGAGTCGACTCACGATTACCTCACGCGTTGGGCCAAGCTCCGGAACTCCTGCGAGGGCGTGCACGAGGTGCAGGCCATCGAGTACTTCATGGCCGGGTGCAGAGAAGGCACCCTCCTCAAGCACAAGCTCCTTTGCGACGAGCCAGAAACCCTAGACGAGCTGCTGATCTTAGCGGACAAGTACGCCATGGCCGACTCCTCCATGAAGGTAGAAATTCAAATCAGCACGACTGGCAAAGTGGCTCCTCAAGCTCCAAGAACTCCGGCGGCAGACGCCGGCCGGCGACAACAGTAGGGCGACACCAAGCGTAAGGCCCCGCAGCCGGCTTCCAGCAGCCGGCAGGTCGCGACCATTGAAGCCCAGCAGCCAGAAGAGCAGCCCCCGCCCAAGTGACAGAAAGGCGGCAAGCCAAACTGGTTGCCGGCCTTCTCCTACGAGCAGACCTCGGATGGACCTTGCAAGTTCCACAACGGCGCAAAGCCATCGAATCACACCACCCGGAAGTGCCACTGGCTCACCAGGATCGCCAAGGGAGACGGCCTCCTGCCTCCCCCGCCTGCTGGGCAGCCGCCTCCGCCTCCGCCCCAGCAGCCGGCTGTCAGGCCAGTCGGCGCAGTACAAGACGAATACCCTGAAGAGCATGGAGGTAGCAGGCGGCTGCAGCGACAAGAGGTGAACGCGGTAGCGTCGGAGACGCCAGAGTTCATGCACTGGTCTAAGAAGCCCATCATCTGGAGCAGGGCTGACCACCTAGAAGTGATGCCGAGTCCAGGCTCCTATACTTTGGTCCTGAACGCCACCTTTGCTACGGACAGACGAGTCGCGCGTTTCTCGCGAGTTCTGATAGACGGGGGCAGCAGCATCAATATCCTGTACAAGGACACCATGGAGAAGTTAGGAATCAAGCAAAGACAGCTTCAGAACAGCCGAACTGTGTTCCATAGCATTGTTCCTGGGCTTTCCTGCTCGCCAATCGGCAAGATCCTGATGGACGTCCTCTTTGGGGACAAGGATCTCTTCCGTAGAGAGCCCGTTTGGTTTGAGGTGGTGGATCTTGAGAGCCCATACCATGCGCTGCTTGGCCGACCTGCCTTGGCCAAGTTCATGGCGGTCCCCCACTACGCCTACCTCAAGATGAAGATGCCCAGTTCCAAGGGAATTCTGACTGTGGCTGGCGACTACCAGAAGTCATCTGCTTGCGCAGCAGAGAGCAGTCGGCTGGCCGAGTCCTTGGTAATCACGGCTGAGAAGCGGCTCCTTGAGCGAGTTGTGGCGATGGCCGGCAAGCAGCCTGAGGTGTCGCCCAACCCAAAAGAGTCGGAGACTGAGGGTTCATTCAAGCCAGCAAAAGAGACAAAGAAGATACCATTGGACCCGGAGCACCCAGAGAGGTACGCCGTCGTAGGTGCAAACCTCGACAGCAAATAGGAAGGCGAGCCCGTCAATTTCCTCTATGAGAATCGAAACATCTTTGCATGGTCCCCCAAAGACATGCCAGGTGTACCGACGGAATTCACCGAGCACAAGTTACATGTCCGATCTGATGCAAAGCCGGTCAGACAGCCCCTGCGCCGCTTATGAGAAGAGAAGAGATAGCCCGACTCCTAGCAGCCGGCTTCATTATGGAAGTATTCTTTCCAGAATGGCTAGCAAATCTGGTCCTGGTACTAAAGAAGAACATGCAGTGGCGAATGTGTATTGACTACACGAGCCTCAACAAGGCCTGCCCCAAGGACCAATTCGATTTACCAAGAATCGATCAGGTGATAGACTCCACAGCCGGATGCGAGCTGTTGAGTTTTTTGGATGCATATTCAGGATATCACCAGATCAAGCTAAACCCGGCTGACAGACTGAAAATCGCCTTCATCACGCCGTTTGGAGCCTTCTGCTACCTCACCATGACGTTCGGCTTAAGGAACGCCGGTGCCACCTTTCAGCGTTGCATGCAGAAGTGCCTCCTCAAGCAGCTCGGCAAGAACGCCCACGTTTACGTGGATGACATGGTGGTGAAGACAGAAAAGCATGGGACACTGCTGGAAGACCTCAAGGAGACCTTTGAGAACCTGCGCCAGTTCCAGATCAAGCTCAACCCCGAGAAGTGTGTCTTCGGAGTACCAGCCGGCCAGCTCCTTGGCTTCCTGGTCTCAGAATGCGGCATAGAATGCAACCCAGTAAAAATCAAGGCCATTGAGAGAATGGAGGTACCCAGCCGACTGCTAGACGTGCAGAAGTTCACCGGCTGCTTGGTGTCCATCAGCCGATTCATCAGTCGGCTGGGCGAGAAAGCTCTCCCCTTGTACCAACTCGTGAAGAAGACCACTTTTTTCGAGTGGAACCATAAGGCAGATGAAGCTTTTCACCAGTTGAAGAAGATGTTGACTACTCCACTTGTCCTGGCGGCTCCGACTCCCAAGGAACCTATGCTCTTGTACATCGCGCCACCAACCGACTAGTCAGCACGGTCATTGTAGTGGAGCGCAAGGAGGAAGGCAAGGCGCTGCATGTCCAGAGATCGGTACATTACCTGAGCGAGGTACTGTCGACCTCCAAGCAGAACTACCCCCACTACCAGAAGATATGCTATGGCGTACACTTTGCTGCCAAGAAATTGAAGCCTTACTTTCAAGAGCATCCAATCACGATGGTCTGCACGGCCCCGCTTGCCGAGATCATTGGTAGCCGAGATGCTTCTGGCCGAGTGGCCAAGTGGGCCAAAGAGCTGGCTCCTTACACCATCCACTACCAGCCACGCACCGCCATCAAGTCACAAGCACTGGCCGACTTCCTCGTCGACTGGGCCGAGACCCAGTACCTACCTCCAGCACCTGATTCCACCCATTGGCGGATGCATTTCGACGGCTCCAAGATGCGCACTGGCTTGGGAGCCGGCGTCATCCTTACCTCTCCCAAAGGCGACAAGCTCAAGTATGCGCTGCAAATCCACTTTGCCGCCTCCAATAACGTCGCCGAGTACGAGGCGCCCATTCACGGGCTCTGGCTTGCCAAAGAGCTTGGCATCTGCCGGATCTTGTGTTATGGCGACTCGGACTTAGTGGTCCAGCAATCATCTGGCGACTGGGACGCGAAAGATGCAAACATGGTGAGCTATCGTTTCCTTGTGCAGCAACTCAGCGGGTATTTCGAAGGGTGTGAGTTCCTCCATGTGCCAAGGAATGACAACGACCAAGCAGATGCATTAGCATGAATCGGCTCTACCCGCCAAGCAATACCATCTGGTGTCGCCCTTCAATGCCTCCTCAAGCCGTCTGTCAAGCCTTCACTAGAATCAGACTCCATTTTTGTGCCAGCTCCTCCCGAAGACTTCGGATCCGACTCCAGAGCTGCGGCAGTCGGAGCGAGGATTTTGGCGGAAGACCCCAAAGCTGCCACAGCCAAATCCGGCCCGGGGACTGCGGTGGCGGACTCGAAGACTCCAGAACTCGGCCCAAGGACCGCGCCAGTCGGCCTGGGGACTTCAACAACCCAGCAAGCAACTGTTGACTCCACCCCGCCGCCTCCCAGCCCAACCGCCCTCGTCCAAGTCGCAGTTCTGGCAGTCGAAGAAATATCAGCACCCTCATGGGCCCAGCCCATCCTCAAATTCCTGGTGAACAAAGAGCTGCCAACCGATGAAACTTCAGCTCGGCAAATACAACGCCGGGCGGCAGCCTACACCGTTGTCAATAGAGAGCTGGTCAGGCGCAGCGTCACTTGTGTCTACCAGCGTTGCGTAGAGCCAGAGCAAGACCAAGCGATTCTCAAAGACATCCATCAGGGCGAGTGCAGCCACCATGCGGCCTCAAGAGCACTCGTCGCCAAAGCCTTTCAGCACGGTTTCTTCTGGGCCAACTGCCTTGGAAGAGGCCAAGGAGCTGGTCCAAAGATGCAAAGGGTGTCAGAAGTTCAGCTCCAAGCCGCACCAGCCAGCTTCTGCACTCAAGACCATCCCCATTGCCTGGCCTTTTGCAGTTTGGGGTCTAAACATGGTGGGACCATTCAAAACAGCACAAGGTGGTTTAATTCACTTACTCGTCGCAGTGGACAAGTTCACCAACTGGATAGAAGCAAAGCCAATCAAGAAGCTGAACGGTCCGACTGCCGTAACTTTCATCTCCGATATCACAATTCGGTATGGCATACCACACAGCATCATCACCGACAACGGCACAAATTTCGACAAAGGCACCTTGGCCCGTTTTTGCGCAACACAGGGCATCCGACTGGACCTAGCATCCGTCGCCCACCCGCAGTCAAACAGCCAAGTGGAGCGAGCAAACGGCCTCATCCTGTCCGGCATCAAGCCTCGGTTGATCGAGCCTCTAGAGTGCTCGGCTGGCTGTTGGCTCGACGAGCTGCCAGCCGTCCTCTGGAGTCTGCGCACGACTCCAAACAAGTCAACCGGCTTCACGGCCTTCTTCCTCGTCTATGGTGCCGAAGCCATCATCCCAACGAACATAGAGTTCGACTCCCCACGAGTCTCCATGTACACTGAGGAGGAAGCAGAAGAAGCATGACAAGACGGTGTCGATCTGCTGGAAGAGGGCCGGCTGTGGGCACTCAGCCGGTCCAGCATCTACCAGCAGAGCCTACGCCGATACCACAATAGGAAGGTCAGGCCAAGATCCTTCCAAAAAGGCGACCTTGTGCTCCGGCTGATCCAGCGAACAGCCGGCCAGCACAAGCTATCGGCGCCTTGGGAAGGCCCTTTCATCATTAGCAAAGTATTGGGCAACGATTCCTACTACCTAATCGACGCTCAGAAGCCCCGAGCACGCAAGAGGGACGACTCCGGCAAGGAGACAGAGCGGCCATGGAATGCAAATCTCCTCCAAAGATTTTACAGTTGATGCAGTATGTACCACGCAACCTTTTGTATTAAAGTACCAAGACTTCGGGCCCCCCGAGGCGAGCTCGGGGACTGCCCTCTTTTGTCTGTATGATAAAAATTATGACTGAGAGTATGTTACTCCATTTTATGCCGTCTGGCACCGGGCTCGACAAGTCGTCCTGGGGACTTGCCGCCTTGCACTATGAAGTGCTTCCTACAGTAGGACAAGTAGTGTGTAAACGCCCAAACCGTCTACTGTCAGAAGCCGCAGCTCACAGAGCGACTATACGGTGGGCAACAGTAAGGTAGAATGGGCATTCGCATGAAAAATGGCTAAGGACTCAAATCATAAAACATAGATCAAGACGGCTTCCAGCCTTTCTCGCAAACCGACTCTTGGATAGTTGGATTACCGTCTTCTATCTAACTTGCTCAAAAAATCTTGAAAACGGATAAGTACTTGATTTCCCAAAGTAGCCTAGCACTTGATCCAACGACAGTCCGCAGAGCGGCTGTCCGATTGGCAAGGCAGGCAACTAAGAGAAAGCGGCAAAGAAAAAAAGCCAAAAGAGCATTGAGCAAGAAAAGATAGAACTCAGATAAATATATTTGCATAACATAGGCCCTTGGCCGAATTTTTGAGTAGAGGTTCAAAATACACCCCGCGGGTGGAATTGTGCGAATTAACAAGTTCTTCAAAGACTACTGAAGCAGACAAAACAAAGATACATCGGCAGCTTAGGAAGCAGCAGACGGACTCGGAGGGTCGGAGGAGGCGCCGGCCCCAGGCGTCGGGGCGGCCGGCCGGCTAGTCTCGGCTTGATCGCCTCCGGCAGCAGTCGGGTCTGTTGCACGCGGCTCGTTCCTAGAGGCACGGTCGAGCTGAGGCTGGCCGTCTGCTCCGTCTTCTGGTGCCTCCGCCTCGCCTCCGTCCTCCGCCTCGCCCTCTTCCTAGATGTTGGAGCCAATCACCTCCGTCGAGTCCTCGCCGTAGTCTGGGTTCATCCCAAACCACTCCGGCGGTACCTCCTCGCCGTCTTCAGACCGCTCGGGGACGAAGATGCTGGTGTCGGTGTACTCGGTGATCGCTGCAACACGCTTGACGAGGGCATCTTCCACGGCCGCCAACTCCGGCTGGGCCTCCGACCGAAGCGTGGCCAGCCGGTCTAGGTCCAGCCCCGGATACCATGCCTTGACGAACTCCAAGGCACGGCGCACTCCAGCTCGGGCCAAAGAGCCCTTCCAGGCCTCAAGACGACCAGCCGCGACCTCCAGCCAGTCGGCCGTCAGGCTGGGGGTGCGTGGAGCCTGCATATCCGGCCACAGGGCGGCAATCGCCTGGGCACCGACACGCTGAAGCCGGCAGAGCATCGGTGAGCCGGCCAGAGGCGAGCCTCGATGCTCAGGATGTGCTCGTCAAGAGTTTGGAGGGCGTCGGCGGCAATCTCTGCGCCCTCTGCCCTCCGACCATCATGGTCAGCCTCAATGGCTTGGATGGCGGCCTGCGACTGCCCAGGGAAGAAGTCTGCAAAAGACACGATGAAACGAAGAAGCAAGTCAAAAACCAGGAGTCGGCACGATTTAAGTCGGCAGCTCGAAGAAAGAAAATAAAGAAACTCACCATCAACGATGTCTTCAATCTCGTGGAAGCCGGAGGACAGCTGCGCCTCCTTGTCAGACCAGGAGGAGCGCTCGCTCGCGAACTCGGCCAGGAGGGCGGTTTCCGTCTCCTCCGCCTCCCTCTGCGTCTTCACAAGCAGCTCCTTCTGCTCTGCCAATTGAGTGGCCAGCAGATTGCGCTCCATGGAGAACTTGCCGCACTCCTCCTCTTTGGCGCGCAAAGCAGAGTTGGCATCGCTCAGCTGCTGTTGAAGAGCAGCGTTGGCCCCTAAGAAGAAGAAAGAAAGAAGGCGTCAAGTCATCAGTAAAGAAGGTCGCCGGGGAGATCCGGCCCGACTGCTCAGCAGTCGGCCCGAATCTCGGGGACTACAGCCCGCGGGTGCGCCAGCGCGCCCCCGTGAAGAAGAAAAAAGGACTTACTCTGGCTCTCCAACAGATCGACGGTCCGCTTGCCCAGCTCTTCGACGTTACGGTTGAAGGCAGTGACACGGAGCTTGTGGTAATCCTGCGACGAACGTTTTAGGCAAAAAGTTAACACCCGAAGTTCATCAATTGGAGTTCCGGGCTGCCTGCTCAGCAGCCAGCCCGAAACTCGGGGACTACACCCAGTGGGTGCGCTAGCGCGCCCCCACAGAGAGGAACAAGAAAAACAAAGACCAAAGGGAAAAAACATACCCGGACGGCTGCCCGCGACGCCAGGAATGCCTTGGTGCAACTCTGGAGAGCGTCGCCCTCAGCGCGAAGCTTCGCCTGGACATCCAGGAGTGCCTGGTTTAGCGGCCCTGTGCCGCCTCCTTGCACCCACCCAGTAGGCGCGGCGCTTGTGACCTCGGCGTCTGGGATAACCGAGCTGGCAGTGCCGGCTTCCAGGGGGCGGGGCGCCGAAGTCGCCTTCTCCAGACGGCGGCGCGTTGGCGAGCCGACTTGAAGAAGTAGCCTCGTCATGGCCTCGTCTTCGGTCGGCAGCACCGGAGGGCCCGCCGGCTGCCCGCCCTGCGCACCTTCAGATAGCAGCGGGGGCGGCGGCGGAACATTCACATCTGGCGTAGAGGGGTCACCGCCCTCCCCCTCCACGACGGGGTTCTCCCCGCCAGCTTTCCCAGTCTACCCCGTGAACTCCAGAGGCGGCGGCGCAGAGTTCAACGGGGTAACGAGAACCGCTGACTGGCGGCGTGCGGCTTCCTCGGCCTGTTGCTTCGCCGCGGCGGCGGCTTTGGCCTCCGCCAGTTTTTTCTTGGTGGAGGCCTCCACCCTGTCGGCCTCCGCCTTCTCCAGGCGGAGGGCCTCTTCTTCGTTGCGCTGCTCCAGCGCATTCCGCTCCGTCGCCTCCTGGAGGTCAGCAGTGGGGTCAATCCGCCGAGTGGTGGCGGACGTCTCCACTGACACCATGACGGAGGCGGTGGTGACCCTCTGAAGAGAGAGGGGAGCCCTGAAGCAAGAGGCGCAAGCAGAGACTTAGACAAAGTCATAAAGAAAGAATAAAACTATGAAGACAGAATACTTACGCGGAGACCAATGGCGGCTGACTGTGTCCTGGACTAGGGGGTACACACCACGTCGTCTCCCGATCTATTAGATTGGGCCAAGGACCCCCGCGGCCGTATACTCATGGGCCAGTTAGGATGGCTACCACATACAAGGAAGATTCCACAAGACTTGGGGATCAAGACAAGGACTTCTCCCCACCGGCGTATTCGGCTAGGACTCTTGTTATCCTAGGCCTCCTGTGCATTATATAAACCGAGGCCAGGCTAGTCGATAGAGAGACAATATATACAACAATCATACCATAGGCTAGCTTCTAGGATTTAGCCTCCTTGATTTCATGGTAGATCTACTCTTGTACTACCCATATCATCAATATTAATCAAGCAGGAGTAGGGTATTACCTCCATCGAGAGGGCCCGAACTTGGGTAAAAACATCGTGTCCCTTGTCTCCTGTTACCATCCGGCCTTGACGCACAGTTCGGGACCCCCTACCCGAGATCCGCCGGTTTTGACACCGACATTGGTGCTTTCATTGAGAGTTCCGCTATGTGATCGACAAAAGGATCGATGGCTCGCCTGTAGATCAACTGCGACTTCAGCGTCTTCGTCACCAGTTCGACTGGACACCTTGGTTCGACCAAGAATTGCGCCCCGTGTTCGGATCGCCATGTTCGGACGAGGACCTTCATCAAATATCAACTCCGATCTCTATCAAGATCACGGAGGAATTATCTATGGAGCTCGGGGGCTCAACGTCAACATTGCCCTCAAGCGACCGTGCTGTTTTTCTGGACAGCAAACTCGTATCTGCCGCCACCAACTCCTTGAGTATCGCTTTGACGATCGCTTTGGTGGAATTGTGCGGAATTGAGTCTACAACAACCCTGGAAAATTTCGTCGAGTTCCGATGGAGGAATCTCTGGCAATCCACGACATACCGGAGCCCTGTCGAATCTGGATGGGAATTTGGATGAGTTTAGGGCGTGGTGTCCAGCTTGTAGCTCGGACGTCCTTTGGAAGATCCAACCGTTGATCGGCTGTGGAATTCCTATATCTAACACCTCTCAAACTTTCAGCTCGATCCGACCGTCCAAACTCCGGGAACCTTCCGATTAGTGCATCACTTTTCGGATTTGTTTTCTGCGCGAAAACGAATCCGACCCGAGTTCATCTTTTTTATGAACGGGATTTCGGACATCCCTTTTGAAGGAAGTTTTGTATGGGGTATTGTGTTTTGTTCCCGAACACATCCCACTAACTTTAAGATCTTTTGAACAAGATCTTCAACATCATGCTGGTGTCAAACCAGTCCGGCAATATTACTCCACGGCTGCCGACCTGCGCTAGACACGGCGTCACTTTGTTGAGCCGAGCTCAACTTCTTCGGATCATCATCTCGGCAAGCCGAACAAGAGTCTGGCATCGCGAAGGATAAATCATCACCAACATCCCCGCCCCACGGATTACACGGAGTGGGCATACCGGCATCGCCGCACGGTCGCTTCATCAAGCCGGCATCGACCATGTCACAACCTGCATCGACAGGGCCGCGCTATTGCTTCTTCAAGCTGGTGTCCATCACGCCGACCTACTTCGACTCATCGGCTAACGTCGAGGCTTCGACATCTCGGCTGGACCGGGGGCTTCGCCATCTCTTCATCAACCTACTCCGGACACTTCGGCGTCACTAGCCGACCAGCTCCGTCACGTTAGCTGGACCGAGGGCTTTGCCTCGGCGAGCCAACCTTTACCAGCATTGCCATGCCGTCGTTTAATCGCCCATCAGGAAATGGGTCTGCGGAGTGAGTCCCAATTTTGGGAATCGCCTTCCTTCGGATTGCTACAACAAGTAAACCAGGTGCTATTAATCCCAGTATTTTTTGCTTGTTTGGGTACATTTTTCCCAAGGAATTATTACTCTGGTTTGTCCATGATATGTACACAGGTCTATCAAATGGTGACCGCATTAACGACGGTCGCGTGGTGGTTCGATCAATTTCCGTACATAGTCCGGCGAACGCCGCTTCCGGAGCTCGGACCGACTTGTGAATTCAGGCTTTGCCACGCCTTTACTACATCACGTCGATGCCCTGCATCTACATTGACTACGGCGCCAGGCCATATTTCTTTTATTACTCACTTTGCATAAATTATTCATTATGCAACGTTTTTTTAATTATCATTATTACTATTATCTCCGGTTGGCACTATTTTTTGTGCACAGGAAAATGATCCGGGGACTTTGGCGTCACTCTGCCGGTCTGCATTGACCGTGCTATGTCACCACTTCGACGTGTTGAGCTCTCCGCTCCGCCACCTCGGGACCAGCTTGGGGGATGGAACCTTGCCCTGCATCAAGCTCGGATCGCGTCATCAATACCGAACACATTAACCAGCTAAGTTGCTTTCATGCTCAAAGCTTTAATTTCTAATTTGTGCTCGGTTCGACCAAGCATTATACTTTTTTGGAAAAAAGTTGCTTTTAAAAAATTTCCTTGTCCAAACTTCGTTTGTGACGCATAAATTCAAATACCCCGTTTACTTGGGGCTTCCTTTATGAAGCTTTTCCTGTTGCATATGATTATACTTGTACGGCTTCGTTCCTTGTTCGTGTATTACGCCACAATATGCACCACATTGACTTAAGCGATTTGCAAGCTGGGTTGCCTTGCTCCTGTGTTTACCCCTACGTTCCCGATTGTTCGGCTAGGGAGTAAAGGGAGCACCTCTACGATTGTCACGATCGGGTCACCCGAGCCGGACCTCAGACTGGGTGAAGTCGAAAGCTAGTGCTCTTATAGTTATTCAATGATGGTCAGCACACAACGGAACTCATGAGTACAAAAAATCTATTGCACAAGTCTCATAATAACAATGAGCACCGAAGAAAGGTATCGGTGGGGGTACTATTTTCTTCGAAGATGCTTCTTACTCTTCGCAGTAATATAGCATAAGTTCCTTGAGCACGCTTTGTCTGTTACAGCCTTATGGCCTGATTGCCTGGTTATTGGAAACACCGTCGATATTCTCGACCGATGGAGTACATAACACTTTTCGGTCCTTAACCGAAGAGGGAGAAGCTGACGGTCGGTTAAGACGCGTTTAAAGTTCGGTTGAACATAGATATGATATAAGTACTTCGGTACATGCAATCATTCTTCTACCCAAGTCACTTGGGGGCTCTTAAGTTTATTTGAGCCATTTTATAAAAGTGTTCTTCTTCTCAGTCGTTGCAAAGTTCTATTATTATTATTATTTATCACTCCTTTTTTCGACGCGAGTGTGCGGTCACTAGCCGGGGAGCCTAATTTCTCTCTCAAAGCCGCTAGAGTTTAGTTTGCTAAATTGGCCTAATGAGAAGTACTCCGCCCTCGGGATAGGAGGTTGAAGCCGTAGGCTGACCCGCTCGAAGTCTTGAGATAGGATGTGTCATGTTAAAGGATGACAGAAGCACTTCTTTTTTCTAATACCAATTTTCGGATTGGCACCGAACACTTGATCTTGTTCGGACGTCATGTTTTTACTCACATTTCTTGGTTTTCCAAGCTTTTTGGCACCTTTAAACTATTTGTGGTTTTCCAGCATTAGTCTCGCAGTGCAACGCCGGACACCTTTAGGGATTCGGAAAAAACATTCTCAGATATTGCTATATATGCATCGGTTTCGAATTGTGTCTTCGATCAATAGTTGGGTTGCCCGGCTCCTGCAGTTGCTTCCTACGTTCCGTTTTGTTCGGCTAGGCGTGCAAAGGGAGAACCACTACGATTGTGCTTCCAGCTCACTTGGTTAAGCACCTTAGTGGAGAAAGCCAAAAACTGACTGTCACAATAAGCGTAAACTGGTCAGCGATCCGATGACTATGATAGGCCATTCATAACATTGTCCGAAGTGTTTACGGCTTGACCTCGAGTGTCGCTGAACACTACCGGGGGCTATTAACTGGCCTCCCAAACTAAATCCTCAATATTTTTCTCTTACATTTGAGCTGAGGTTTCATGATCATGCTTAGCATGACAACCCAAAGAAAGGAACCGATAGCGGGACTATTTTCTTTGGAATACATTTCTTCTGTTAAACAGTAATATAACATATCTCTCTGCGTACCTTTGTTTATAAAACCATGTGGCCAGATTGCCTTGTTTGTCGTAAATCTTTGCCCTCATAAAAGCTTTATAAAGTAGGACAAACACTCCTCGGCTACTGGCCAAGGAGGTGGAAGCCGATGGTCGGTCAAAAAAGTTTTGTACAATGCGGATCCGAGCATTAATGACGTAAAGTACTTGGATACATAGAGTCATTACACATAATTTGTGATTTTACTATGGATATTGATCCTTAATTTGGCCACCAGTGCCCGCATTAAGGCTCGGGGGCTACTGGTCTTCGGGCTTATTATTTACAAATATTAAAGGGGCACATCGATCCCCTGATCTGGTGTTGCCACCCGACCAGTGTCTCGGGGGCTACTGCATTGCTTGTCCAATGCAGAAAATTTTATGTGCAATATAGTTTCCGAGGAGATTTTGATCCTCAGGTTGGTCGGCCGCACCCAACCTGAGTCTTGAGGACTGAGCACGACGCTTTTGTTTCCCGAAGTATTCTGCCTAGGTAGGACTTGATCCTCAGGCCGATTTTGCAAATCAACCTGAGTCTCAGCGGCTACTGGGATCAGCGGTCTTATGTCATCCTTCATGTGCATCTCGGGTTTTAGACCGATACACACCTTGAGGGCTACTAGCTATATATCTCGGCAGAGAATAAATTGCACCAATAAAAAATATTGACAAAAAATCGGCCCATAGTCGGGGTGGTGCACCACCTCGGAAGCAGTCCGGCATAAAGCTCGGGCGCTAGTGGCTGGCTCCATAGAGGGCATTTCCGGCATTAAGCTCGGATAAACTCCTTCAACTTTTTTGAACCAAGGTGATATGACACCTCGGATATAGTCCAGCATTGGAGCCTGGACACAGTCCGGCGTTGGAGCTCGGATATATTTCGGCGTTGGAGCTCGGATATACAGTCCGGCATTCGAGCTCGGATACATAGTCCGGCGTTGGAGCTCGGATACATTCCGGCGCTAGAGCTGGGAAGCGGTCCGGTGTTGTTGCTCGGCTGCAAAAGATACCTCGAATGTAGTCCGGCGTTGGAGCTCGGATGCAAGAGGACCCTGCCTCCTGGGAACAACTTCAAACCCAAGGTGTGGCATAAAAATAAACAAGGCATTGATAAAGGCCGGAAACTTAAAGGGGCTCCTCGGATACCCGACATGTAAACTCGTCGAATGCATTTCGGTGATCCTCAAGATCGAAGATAAAGAAGATTTGTTGAACCAGTTTTCAAGACCGGCAACCGAAGATGAAGAACAGTTAGAAGAATCGAGGAGCGTCCCTAACTTGAAGACCGGTTCAGGGGGCTACTGACGGTGTCCTGGACTAGGAGGTACTCACCACGTCGTCTCCCGATCTATTAGATTGGGCCGAGGACCCCCGTGGCCGTATACTCATGGGCCAGTTCGGACGGCTACCGCATACAAGGAAGATTCCACAAGACTTGGCGATCAAGACAAGGACTTCTCCCCACTGGCATATTTGGCTAGGACTCTTGTTATCCTAGGCCTCCGGTGCATTATATAAACCGAGGCCAAGCTAGTCGATAGAGAGACAATATATACAACAATCATACCATAGGCTAGCTTCTAGGGTTTAGCCTCCTTGATCTCGTGGCAGATCTAATCTTGTACTACCCATATCATCAATATTAATCAAGCAGGATTAGGGTATTACCTCCATCGAGAGGCCCGAACCTGGGTAAAAACATCGTGTCCCTTGTCTCCTGTTACCATCCGGCCTTGACGCACAGTTCGGGACCCCCTACCCGAGATCCACCGGTTTTGACACCGACAGCGGGTTCTTCACTTCCTTACGGAAGCGGATGGCCTTCGCGGCCGCCTCATCCGGGTCGCCGCAGCCGAACCCGTGGGCTTCTTCGGCCGACTGCCGAACAAGGTCGGCACGGCCCTGCGCTTCTTTCGGCCGCCTGGAGCGCCCGACGCGACAGAAGAGCCCGCGCCTGGCTGGCTGGCTCCTGGCCGATGGCGAGGGGCGACTTCTCCCTCGGCGGCGTTGTCAGGCGAGTCGGCGAAGGTGCCGAGGGCCTGAAGTCGCCTGCTGTTCCCCCTCCTCCCTCGGCGTCATCTTCTAGAGCCGCTGTCCCCAGATCGGGGTCGTCGATGTCGCTCTCCGCCCGGTCGGCAAGGAACTCGCGGGCCGGCCCCGAGGTGCCGGCTGGTGGGTGGAGGAGGGGATTCTAACCAAAGCCGGCTGGTCAAAACAAAACTCGGCAAGAAGAAGGCAATCCAAAGAAAGAAAAGAAAGGCGACTCACCACGGGCGGGGGGTTGGCGCGGGAGTATGGCTCCTTGCCGAATCGCCAGTCCTCCAGGACCCTGCTGTCCGAGAGGTAGTTCACCATGAAGGCCACCTCTTCGTGAGGCATGTCCTTGGTGCACATCCGACTTGGGTCGCGGTGCCCACTCATCTGGCATACCATATGAGGGCGGCCTTGGAGTGGGAGAACTCGGCGCGAAACGAAGGCAGCCAACAGGTCTGGATCAGTCAGACCCTCCGACTATGTCAGCACTCGGAGTCGCGTGATGGCGCCGGTTCCCGCAGGCGTCAGCGACTTGGACCGATACGACCAGTTGGGCAGTCGCCCAGCCAGCGGGCCGGCTTCGAAAGCCGGCAAGTTGACCCAGTCTCCCCTCGCGGAGGCGTTCTTGACGTAGAAGTAGGATCTCTGCCACATCTTCACCGACTTGATCAGCGAGATGGAGGGGAAGGGATTGTCGGCCCCCGACATTCGCACGACGATGAAAGCGCCGCACTGAGCCGGCACGCCCGCAGCCTGATTGCCGAGCTTGGAAAAGAAGAACTCCCCCAGAGCTCGAGGGTGGGGAGGACTCCGAGGAAGCCTTTGCACATGGCCACGAAGGCGGACAGCAGCACCACTGCGTTGGGGGTGAGGTGGTGCGGCTGGAGGCCATAGAATTCGAGGACGGACCGGAAGAAACTGCTCGCCGGTAGCCCCAACCCGCGCGGGCAGTGCGAGCGGAAGATAACCCGCTCGCCCTCCTGCGGCGCGGGGGAAATCTCCCTCTTTGGCGCAAGACGCACCTACACGCGATCCTCGCTGGGAAGCCGACGAGTCCGGCGGAGAAATTCAACATGGTCTTCATGAACTTCGGAGCCGTCCCAGGTGTCAGAGCGCACTGGGGGAGGCGCGGCGGCGGAGGAAGAGCTCATTGCGAGCTGTCACCGCAGCGTTCGACGGAGCTTGGGCGTGCGGTGGAGCGAAGAAGAGAGGAGGAAGGAGGAGAGCGAGGAGCAGCAAGGAGGAAGAGAACGAGGAAGTAGTGGGAAGGAGGGGCGCGCGTGACCCACCTCTTCCCCCTACTTATAACCCCGTGGGCTGCGAAACTGAGGGGGCGGACATGGGGATTTACTGCGCCCACAACCCCACGACCCCCACGATCCACGTAAAGTTAATGCGCGCAGTAACTCCACGGGAATCCCAATCGTCCACCGGGGCCGTAGCGGATCCGCTCGAGCGCCAAGGCGCGGTAGTGGCGGGCCTCACCTATGGGCATGTCCCGTCGCGCGCGTAGGCTAGCAGGACGGCCTAGCCACGCGCCCTCGCGTGACAGGCCTAGAACGGGCGGCGGCCAGGAGGCTTAGCTAGCATGCCACATAAATCCTACCGCGACGTTCGAAATACCGAGCGAGTCAGAATTGAGTGGGTCCGAGTTTAGCAAGTCCGACTCCTTCTAATCGGCCCGGCAGAAGTCAATCAAAGACCATGTGTTGAGCACCCGGAAAGAGAAACTGCTGAGGCTTCTTGGCCGATCGTCCGCGGCACCTCACCAGCTTCGGGGACTACTGTTGGAGTAATGGGCCACGGGTAGGCCAACCCGGGTCCCAGAACCTTTCAAGACATCGGGGTGGGCTGCGCCCCTCAAAGACCCCAGGACGAAGAGCCGCCTCCTAAGGAGTCGACGGCAAGACGGCCGACTACCCGCTCACGGCCGAGTCCCAGGGACGACTTCCAGAGAAGCCGGCTTTGGGGAGTCGGCCCGCGACTCCAACAGACCCCATGACCTCATTAAAGGGGACGAGGCAGGGGCGTGGCTACAGCGAAGCCCACCCCGCCCCTCACCAAGGGCAGGCATGGCCACAGCACGCCGTACCCCGGAAGATCTCCGTGCGGCGTGGCACTGTTGCCATGCCGACCCTGACATCAGCACCGCAGGGCCGAATCCTGCACCCATGACGGCTTGTCTGTACGGCCTGGAGGCAGCAGGCCCCACCAGTCAATGAGACCTCGGGAGACGGCAGGAGAACCACTAGTCAAACCTGTCGGGAGTTGGCCCGGGGGAGTCGGCCGAGCCCTCCCCCGGGGCCCGCGCGCCATTAATCAAGATGTGGTGGGGAGAGGCAACAGTGATCGCCCGCCGGGCGGCGGGGTTGTTGCGATGACCTCATAATCAAGCCCGCGTCATCAGAAGCACAGCTACAGTAAGCAGCAGCCAGCAAGACCCGCCAGCGGCGGACGTGGGCTGTCGGCTCCGTACCCGGCTAGTCGGCGGGGCCCGCCAATCGGCGGGCCCCAGCGGTCGGCAGAGAAGACGGAGACCAGAGACACTGACGGCTGGGCCCGCGCCCAGCCGGATTACCATTGTACCCCTGGGGGGTAGGCCTATATAAACCCCCAAGGGCACCCATGCAAAGGGTTGGAACCCATTAGCTCTAGACCAGATCATATAGAAGGGAGAGAGCTAGCCTTGCCCCCTCCTACCACCAGAAAACAGCTCAAGGAGCAACCGTGTAAACACTTTGGCCATAGTGATCATGCGGAGACCCCGAGAGCCCCGAAGCTGGGTAAGATTCGCTGGCGTGCATGTCTTCGCCTCATCCTGTTTCCAGGCACCGGCGACGTTCTACTCGCCCCCACCATGATAAGCCATCCATTGGCATATGTCGCACCAAACCCCCGACATTCATCTTCTTGTCCTTCTGTTCGCTTGAAGCCCGGCAACCGCCCTCCAGACACAGGAAGTGCTGTGTCGGTCTGTCCAGCGGCGGCTAGGTGAGGAGCGAACCAGACTGGAGGCTGGAGCGAATGAATTGGTATTTTTCCTGCTGTCGATCGATATGGGAGGCGCTTGTTTGGGCCGCGAGCCTACTATAGGGCCTGCCTTGCACTTATGTTACTGTCACATCCAAATTGAAACATTTTTCTTCATTTTTTACATTGCCTGCTCGTACGTTGGGACGAACAAAACTAGCATGGGCCAACCTGGACGACTCAAACTAGGTGCACACTTTCTAGCCACCTGAGGCGGCCGCCCATACCAGCCCCTATGGTGGCGTCGCCCTTTTTTTGCGTGTATCATTGGATAGTGAAAAATATTCTAGTGGCGCTTTTGATTTACCCACAGAATGGTTGAATTGCTTGTTTCTATGAACTGAGTTCGTCAATAATGTGAAGGATGCCAGTCTTTTCATCCTATTGTAGATTGCTTAGATCTTGATATGCCAAAAGTAATCGCATGAAATATAAAGTAAAAGCCAGTGTGATGTGTTTGTCTACAACTAGTCTGACTACACGTCCTCATATAACATATCAAGGACGCACCATCTTACCAGATTAACCATTTGACTTACCCATGCAGTGTGGGAACAAAGAAGTATTGGGACTGCGTATCCAAGAAATTGATACCATGGACTCCTTCGTACAACCTTGTAAATGAAAAAGAAGTTGCAATGTGCCTGTACAAAGAACTAGCGTAAGTTCAGTTACCTACTTCTCAGAATTTTAGTTAGCCACTTATTGCAAAATTGTTCAATTACCTTGCTTGGCTTAATTTAGTTTGCTACTGATTACATAATGGCACAGCTTGTTAATCATATTGTAGACTGTGCCTATCTATGTGTTTGATACTTACTGTTAAGAATTACTTGTTTGCCTTAGCTTAAATATCTACTTGTTTGTTTAACTGCTTTGCTACTGCAACAGCGGGTTACAATGATGTTAATAACTACTTTTCAGCATCCACTTGAAACTCTTTAATTCCTTGTTTGTTTAACTGGTTTGCTGTTATAACTCCCAGCTGAGATGTTTTGCTAACTTCAAGTTTTCTGAATCCAATCAGAACTTTAATGGCAAAACAGGTTAGCCCAAGATCAAAGAGCGAGGTCCCCATGGACGTTGCATCATCCCACCGTAGTGGCACCGGCCCAATCGTGCATTATGAATTGCCAACTTCTGATGCTCTAGAGGCTAAACTAGTGGTAGAAAGAGATTCTGCTTCTGCACTTAGAGATGAAGTTGACATGTTGAGGAAGCAAACAACACAATCACCAGCAGTACTCAAGACAACTATTAAATATTTGGTGGATTTCAAAACGAAGCAAGGTGAGACTGACCAGATTGTTAATGTCCTGAAGGAAAAAAGGAAATTAAGTTCCTACTTGGTAAATCATAGGTGAAATGTTCTTTCCATAGTTGAATAACGTTTGTGTTGTCTGTTCATGTAATCAATCAAACCATTTGTTTTTGAGATCATGTAATAATTGTTTTTTCGTTTTTTTATTTGTAATTTTATTTGAGCACAAGTCTGTATTAATTGATAAGACTCGGAGACATTTCATTTGGATTGCTGTGCCAGACCTACAAATATGCCAATCGGGCTGAAGGTGCATTCAGCAATAGTAGTATAGATGGACCTTAAGTGGCACACATCGGAAAGGGCCAAGATGCTGGCTAAAAAAAGGATGCTGTTGTAGCCAAAAAAAGTATAGCGGCCTGGCTTATGTATGTTAGTTGATATTATTGATCCATATACTCTATAAGTGTTTATATGTCTATTAGTTCCGTACATTCTTGGTTGATTGACTCGGTATTTGAATCTTGATACATCGCTTGTGTACATATCTAAATGGGAGTACACATTATGCTGCGTGTGACATTTGAGTTGGACATGAAGTGTTCCAAATATTCGAATTCACCTTAAACTAGATTCTAGTTTCTGAATTTGAGTATCGACATTTGTAAACCATATTAATATATGAGAGTGGAATACATCTTTGTCGTCCTTTTGAAGATATATAAAAACACATAGAATTATTTATAAAGAATCATATAGGAATACAAAATGTATTCGAATTAGTTGCCAGGGTAAACGTGGATGCTTATTGTCCCAAAATTCGAAAGAAACAGCAAAATGTCCACTCCCACATCGGCTGCCCGAAGCCAAGTGTTTGGGAGATGGAAATTACTGTCGACCCATTACATGGACAATCCATCGGCCCAATTTCCACTGCTCTAAATAGGGGTAGGTTAGTAACTTCAATTAAACGTGACATGACCGCCTCTGAACCCATTCCGACACGGTGGGCGTCAAACATGGGCGGCAAAACTCATTTGATTCAAGATCGTCCGAAAGACCTCTATTTCTTCCTCCATTCCCCATTCATACACGGTGGGCGGCAAAATACCCTCTCCTCGTCCGAAATAGATGTAGGCTAATATTTTAAATAGGGGCATATGTGTAACTTCCATCAGACGTGACACAACCGCCCTACTTGTCAACCTCGTTCATACACCATGGGCGCCAACTGTGGGCGGCAAAACACCCTCTCCTTGCCCGAAATAGTTACCGGAAAATATTTGGGAGATGCGAGATTACCGTCCTATCCCCAACCGACGAGACGTCCAAATTTCAAACGGGGGATAAGTTCATAACTTTCCCATATTTCAGACAGGTGCGTCCCAAAAACATGGTTCCCCGTACCTCTCCCTCCATTTTCCCATTCATACACCGTCCGCGCTAGAACACCCCATTCCCACACCAGCCTCCGTCCGCCACCCCATCCATCGCCGCCGTCCTCCACCACATCCATCGCCACCGTCCTCCACCATGCCAGAGCGCCTACCAAGACCGCGTCGTCCACTGCTAGAGATGGACGTTTCTCATCCACGGTGAAGGACCAATAGCCTTGCATCGCATCCTCTCGCTTCATCGGCGCCGTCGTCCTCTTTGCCGGGGCCGCTCACACGACCTTCTCTTGCACCGCAGCGGGACTTATCCCCCGATGCACCCGTCTACCGTCACAGATCTGCTTCAACGCCACCGACAGCGATCGCACCCCCGATGCCTACGCGGCGCCGCAAGGGAGGTGGTACTTCATATCTCCTCAACTTTTTCATGTCAACCAGAAAATAGATCTTAACTTGGTTACTCTACTTTCTTTTCAGCTCCTAGAATTTAGTTCTTAGTTCGAAGCAAACAATGGATGCTAAATATCATTTCTCCGGTTTGCAGCTTCAAATCTGCCATGGCACAGCCATAATACGGTTTAATTGATCATGCTTAGGGTTTAATTGATCATGTTGGTTCCGTGGTGGTTTCTTTAATAGAAATCAGAGGGGAAACCCTCTTTTGCTAAAAAATATACGCTTAGAGTTTCCCCCTTTTATGATCACTATACGATCAGAATACATGCTTCGTGTCATAATAACACTGCTCCACCCATCAAGCTAAACAAGCTTAGTTATTCAAATACGAATATGATATTATTAAAACAGAGTTGTTTAATTGGTCAGCTAAATGTTCCTAAATTAGTTTCGAAAATGCATGTTCGCCGCTTGGGTGTTTATCTCTGTGTGTGGTCTAGTCAGCACGGTTGGGGAGGTGAACTTTGCATATGCAGGGGTTTATAGGGAGACACTCTCCGAGTTGAAACCGCAATGCATTCCATAGATAATCTGACTACTTTTTATGTTTTCATGAATCTCAGATTCTGAACAGCATCATAATGATTATGAGCTTGCGCGCATGAAAAGAATAAAGCAGAACAATGCCATGGCTGTCAAACTTGGCATTAAGGGACTGAAATCAAGTCTGGATGCAATGCAATGCAAACACTCTTCACATATAGATTCATGCTCAAAATATGATCCTAACAGTGATTCTGATCTAGAGGGAGACCTAATTCAATGTAGCTCCCTTGTGGAGGAGTTAGAGGAAGATGCCCTATCTTATTCACCCATCAAGGTACTTGCTCTAACTTTCCAAGGTTACATTGCTCGCACATATCTTGCAACTGATGCGTTGCATTGCTTCTACTTTGTGGAACTGCCATTAGATTAGTTTACACATCGTGTATGTGAATACGCCCTGCCTATCCATTTTCAGTACATATTCCATCTGTCATCATACCATATTTATCCATTCAAATGTTGTTCTTGTGTATCAGACGTTCAAAAGGAAGAGGGCGATTGCTGATCATGGAGGAGCACAAGCAAAGTATTTGGAAAAGGTAGTGGCACCTGATAAATCAAATAGCCCATTAGGTGTAGTTGCAATATCACCTGACCCACAAAATACCCCAACTCTAGCAGACTCTAGCCCTACTACACTGGTCATTTGTGATGCCCCAACTCAGCAGACCCCAACTATAGCAAACAGTATGATTATGCCAGTTGACATAGCACTAGCTGTACGACGCAAAACCCCCATTCTAGCAAAGAGTACACCAAATCCAGTTACCAAATCCCTTTTCGAACCAGAGAGAGCCCCAATTGCAGCAAATAGGACCCCTGTTCCATTTCTTCCCAGTTTAGAAGACGAAGCTTATGTTGTTGTCTAGAACTTTGTGCGCATCTTTCCTTCATAGAAAGATTATACCGCAGACACAGAACAATTTCTAGTCTTCCTCCGCAATTTACGCGTAAGTAATGTACTAATGTTATTCATGGTCATTACTTCATATGTTTCTGCTGACAGAAGACACAAGATTTCATTCTTTTAATTATGCGAGGCACAAATTGCATTGTGATGACGAGCAAGGGTTGGTTGCACTTTTCAAGCACTCGTTGATGAAGTATCATTCCTACCAGAGGCAAGCGCACTTCAATGGCAAGCCTCTGAATGAAATTTCTGTAAAGTCTACGGTGCTACATTTATCCGACGGTGACTGGAATAATCTTGTTACACATTGGTCTCGGCTGCAGCGTAAGGTACTATCTATGATATCACATCACAATTTGAACTACATTTCTGCATTTGCCTTAATGTCTCACTTGTATGAAAACTGTTAGTAGAAGAACATTCGTTCTCAAGGGACCACAGAATCTCACAACTATACTACACGCTGCATTGCTCTTGTGAGTACCTCTTGCCCTGTATGACCATACTTACTTTCATAGTTGTTTGATTATGTAGCATCACTGCACATGTTAGCCTCGTAATCGTCCATTTGGTGGACATTATAAGATCCATATGGACTCTTACATAAATTTAGAATCAACCCAATGCTTTTGAAGAGGTTTAGCTCTGCAGTCCTCTTGTAAGGACTGAACGTGGTCTATCACTCTACTTACATTAATAGCTACTCCCTCCATCCCATAATATAAGAACGTTTTGTATAGTACACCAGTGTTCAAAACACTCTTGTATTATGGGAAGAGGGATTGGTTCATTTTGTAGCATTCTGCATCTTATCTCCCTCGCCCACCATTTACTAAAAAAGATCAGATCTATATTTAATCTTACCAACAAGTAGAATACACAGACAATGCCAGTGCAGAAGTGTAGCCCATTGCTCTTGTCAGTACATTTTGTCCTATAACGCTTGTACTTCCAGGGATTGGTAGTTGATTATGTAGCATCAATCTGCATCTTATCTTCATTATCCTCTATCCCTTCCAGTATTATCATATCTATAATTACTCTCTACAAAATGTAGAGTATAGGCAATGCTTATGACGAAGATTTTGTGCTGAAATTCTTGAGTTATCCTTCCCTTACCATGGAGAAGGGCATTATAAAGCCGGTGTTAAATGTTAATGTAAGTCAGTCCTTCTAAAGCCTTTATCCTCAACTGCTGTTTAATTTGCTCATACTCCCTATCATTTAGTGCTGTATAGTTTGTTGTTTCTATCAAAATGCATGTTCGTAAGAATTGTAAGTTCTAAGTTTTACTTGTAAAACCAAATTCCTTATTCATACCATGCAATTACTTAATACTCCCTATATGTATGCTTGTTTTTCTGGATCTATAATCCAGTGTGTGGTGAAGCAGCCCACGTTTGCACCTTGTCATCTCCTGTTTTATCTTACTGATGTGGCTGATGATATGAACAACATGCCATGCACATTATCCAAAATAGATACAATGATTTTCTTTGCCCTTCATCTATGCTTGTTATGTTGACATAGTAATCCAGTAGTGTGGTGAAGCTCCCCGCATTATGAACAATGCCAAATTATGCTATTGATATGTTGAACATACTCTTTCTAATTTGAAATTTGATAGAATTGACAGAACAATTATCATATTTGTTTATACACGTGCAAAACCTGTCATCTCTCTGCTTTGTTTCAGGGTGATATGCCTGATGGCATGCACAAGTCTGCTGAAGGCTGTGAGACAAACCCAACATATATTGCAGCAAATAAGGCCAAACATATTGAAGATAGAGAGACAACCCCAAAGTCTTGTATTGATGCAGTGTACAAGTTACTTGAGACTAACGGTTAGACAAGCTCACAGAATTCGTTGTCTGAATCAGTTCGACTTCTTCAATCCCAAGTTCTAGCAGAAAGGCATTCTGCAACTCAACTTCGACTTGAAGTCCTATCTCTAAGAAAGATTGCAGAGAACATGTGGCGCCCCCGATTCAATCGTACACTAATCATACACGCAAACGTGTACGATCAAGATCAGGGACTCACGGGAAGATATCACAACACAACTCTACAAATAAAATAAGTCATACAAGCATCATATTACAAGCCAGGGGCCTCGAGGGATCGAATTCAAGAGCTCGATCATAGACGAGTCAGCGGAAGCAACAATATCTGAGTACAGACATAAGTTAAACAAGTTTGCCTTAAGAAGGCTAACACAAACTGGGATACAGATCGAAAGAGGCGCAGGCCTCCTACCTGGGATCCTCCTAAACTACTCTTGGTCGCCGTCAGCGGGCTGCACGTAGTAGTAGGCACCTCCCGAGTAGTAGTAGTCGTACTCAACGGTGGCGTTTGGCTCCTGGACTCCAGCATCTGGTTGCGACAACCAGAAAGAAAGGAAAGGGGGAAAAAGGGGGAGAAAGCAACCATGAGTACTCATCCAAAGTACTCGCAAGCAAGGAGCTACACTACATATGCATGGGTATCAAATGGAATAAGGGTATCATATGTGGACTGAACTGCAGAATGCCAAAATAAGAGGGGGATAACTAATCCTGTCGAAGACTATGCTTCTGGCCACCTCCATCTTGCAGCATGTAGGAGAGAGTAGATGGTAAGTTCACCAAGTAGCATCAAGTAGCATCGTATAGCATAATCCTAACCGATGATCCTCCCCTCGTCGCCCTGTGAGAGAGCGATCATCGGTTGTATCTGGCACTTGGAAGGGTGTGTTTTATTAAGTATCCGGTTCTAGTTGTCATAAGGTCAAGGTACAACTTCAAGTCGTCCTGTTACCGAAGATCACGGCTATTCAAATAGATTAACTTCCCTGCAGGGGTGCATCACATATCCCAACACGCTCGATCCCATTTGGCCGGACACACTTTCCTGGGTCATGCCCGGCCTCAGAAGATCAACACATCGTAGCCCTACCTAGGCACAACAGAGAGGTTAGCATGCCGGTCTAAATCCTATGGCGCAGGGGTCTGGGCCCATCGCCCATTGCACACATGCATGTTGCGTACGCGGCCGGAAGTAGAACTAGCCCCCTTAATAGAAGAGCAGGCTTACGGTCCAATCCGGCGCGCGCCACTCAGTCGCTGACGTCACGAAGGGTTCGGCTGATACCACGACGTCGAGTGCCCATAACTGTCCCCGCGTAGATGGTTAGTGCGTATAGGTCAATAGCCAGACTCAGATCAAATACCAAGATCTCGTTAAACGTGTTAAGTATCCGCGAACACCAACCAGGGCCAGGCCCACCTCTCTCCTAGGTGGTCTCAACCTGCCCTGTCGCTCCGCCACAAAGTAACAGTCGGGGGCCGTCGGGAACCCAGGCCCACCTCTACCGGGATGGAGCCACCTGCCCCTTCAGCCCCCAACTCCGAACAGTACCATAGGTAATGTAACTGTGTAAAGTATATAGTATATGCCCGTGATCACCTCCCAAAGTGATCACGGCCCAGTAGTATAGCATGGCAGAAAGACAAGAGTGTAGGGCCACTGATGGAACACTAGCATCCTATACTAAGCAGTAGGATAGCAGGTAATGGTAACAAAAGTAGTAGCAAGGATAGCCTATGCATCAGGATAGGAATAACGGAAAGCAGTAACATGCTACACTACTCTAATGCAAGGACTATAGAGAAGAGTAGGCGATATCTGGTGATCAAAAGGGGGGGGCTTGCCTGGTTGCTCTGGCAAGGAGGGGTCATCGATGTAGTTGATCACAGGGGTACCGGCATCGGTCTCAGAGACTACTGGAAACAAGTAACGGAGGGGGAACACAATAAATAACAGAGCAATCAAATGTAACAAAAAGCAAGAAGCGGCAATACGTTGTGCTAGAGGTGACCTAACGTAGGGATAGGTGATACCGACGAAGGAGGGAAACATCCGGGAAAGTATTCCCGGTGTTTCGCGTTATCGGACAGATTAACCGGAGGGGGAAAGTTGCGTGTTTGCTAGGGATGTGTGGTGGACGAACGGGCTGCGTATCCGGATTCGTCCCGTCGTTCTGAGCAACTTTCATGTACAAAGTATTTTCATCCGAGTTCGGATTATTTTATATTAATTTTCAAAGTTTTAAATGATTTTCTAATTTCTGGGTTTAATTTAATTCGAAACTAAATTAGTATTTAAATGCTATGGGTACACAGAAAGTGTACCCAGAAGTGTGCACCTAAGGCTGACAGGTGGGGACAGTTGACTAAGTCAACTACCCAATCACTAGGTCCAGTCAGCAGTTGATTGGTCAGCTTGACTAGTCAAAGGGGTCTAGTGGGACCCCCCCTGTCAATGACTAGGCTAGTCCAGTCAGTAGTTTGACTTGGTCAATCTGGACAAGGGGTCCACCTTTCATTCGCTGATATTTTAACAGATCGTTTTTAATGGGATAATTATTTGACAGGGCCCATGTCAGTGAGTCACCATTTTTTTTACAGATTTTATTTATCCAAAAAAAACATTAATTAGCAAGGTGGGGACCGGTGTCAGGGAGTCAGGAGGTGGTTAGCTCATCGCTAATGAGGCCATGTAAGTGGCTAACGGCGGTGATGGAAGAATGCGCCGGCGGCGGCCATTCAGAGGACTCCGGCCACTATTTGGCCCGGGGACGGTTCCCACGGCACGTGCTCGACGTCGCGCGACGACTGTTAACCGCGGCTCATCGGGGGCTACCGGAATTGACGGGGGCGACGGCGTGCAGTGGCGGTGACGTTGGAGAGCACGGAGGGAGGCGGTTGTAGGGGCGGCCCGAGCGGCAGAGCTCCGGCGGGCGCGCGGTCATGGGACAGAGGCTGGGCACGGGCGTAGTGAGGGCGCCGTGGCGGTGCGGCAGTAGCCACCGTAGCTACGTGGCGCGCGGGGGGGGGGAGGTGAGCGGGCCACACGGCAGCGCGGGCGACAACAGGGGAGCACGGCGGGAGCTAGCGGGTGCAGGCCACAGGCGGGGCACGGAGAGCAAGGGGACCGGAGGAGAGGAATCTCACGAGGGGATGTAGGGTCCGGGCAGTGGGGGTCGAGGAAGAAGACTGGGACGACGCAGTCTAGCGGGGAGGCGACGCCGGCGAGGTAGCGGGCGATCCGGTGGTGGCGGCGTCGAGCGGCGACGGGGTGGGGGCCCCGAGCACTGGGCACCAGTCAGGAGGAGGTGAGGACGGGACAGCGACCGGGCCGCCGGCGACGAGGGCGGCAAGGAGATGAGCGGCGACAGCGGGGAAGCACCAA